>NW_024096457.1:0-89504 GCF_016545825.1 Eucalyptus grandis
GATGCCAGCTTAAATCTAGAGACGATCTAGTTGCAAGTAAAGAACTCCAAGCTAATATTAGTTGAATGAAGGGACTTCTATTTATAGGCACCATAGGTTCCTATCAACATCGGGACAAGCCTGGTGCCTCGGGATATTTATTTTCCATAATTTAACCAACTATCATCTAGACCAACCGGAGGTGTCAGATACTCCTGTGTTGCCATGTTGTTACCCTTTTTGGTACGCCAGTTTAAGTGTCCCTAAAAATAAAGAAGTCGATTCACTTCTGAATTTTCTTATTCTGTAGATTCGTGACCCGAAGCATTTTGTTTTGTTGGAGGAAACTTCCTTGAGTGTTTTGAAGTTGACAAAACGTTTCCATCAATCTAGTCTAAAGACTTGTAGACTCTTCTATCAAAGTCTGAAGACCTCCGGACTGCCAGACTCAAGACTCAAAGTCTATCCTCATTGACAGTTTCTAGTCCGTCGAAGAAAGCTTATCCAGAACCGGATGTTTCGTTAAGGATTTGACTTTATCGATTGGAGAAGATCTCTTGGCTGGATATAGCATGTCGGAATCCATTATTCAAATCTAGATTGATTCGGGATTTTGGAATATATAAGGAAGACGTTCCTTGTTCGAGTGTGTGCGCGATAGAAGAATTCCAAAGTCTGAAGCTCCTTGTTCTTAGTCAATTAACTGTTGACTGAAATCTTGTATACAAAAGAGAGTTCATATCTTTGAGAGACCTTGAGGAAGCGTAGTAGAGTTTCTACACTGTGGAATCAAGGCAGAGCCTTTTTGTAACAACTCTTTTGTTCATAGTAAAATCTAGCCGTTGGGCTGTCGGTGCGGAAGAGTGGACATAAGCTTGGATTAAGCCGAACCACTATAATCTCTATGTTCATATTCTCTTCCCTACGCTCTTTTACATTGATCGTAATTTTTTTGTTTATAAAAGTCGAATTTCCTTTTTATTGTTAATTAGTGTTGCTCACTTATCATGAAAATTATTTGTATACCTATTCACCTCCCTCTAAGTGCTTATACTAGCTTTCACAATTGGTATTAGAGTTTGTGTACTCACTTAAGTTGAAGTGTTTTACTTCAGTGAGTTAAAGATCTATGGCTAGTATGTTGGCTCCAGGACTGGTTGAAGGACAAAGCAATACCAAACCGCCTTATTTTGATGGAAAGGAATACAACATATGGAAAAACAAGATGAAGGCATTCCTAAGATCAAAGGATCCTCTGGAATGGGACGTGGTAGACAAATGAATCATTCCTAAAACTACACCTGTCTCAGAGAGAGGAAAAGAAGCTATTGAGTCTAGTGAAACGACTTAAGAAGAGATATTATGCATTATCACCTACTGAATATAATAGAATATCTTCTTGTGTTATAGCTAAAGAAGTCTGGGATAGATTACACATCACCTATGAAGGAATTGATCAAGTGAAAGAAACAAGAATCAACATTTTGCTCAGTCAATACGAAGCATTCAAAATGAAATCAGGAGAATCTATCACTAACATGTTTAGTCGTTTTACAAAAATCGTGAATGGTCTTGAAAATCAAGGTCAACCAATTTCTGATTCCATGAAAGTAAACAAGCTACTACGTTGACTCTCCAAGGATTGGAATCACATAAAGACCTCAATAAGGGAGACACAAAGAATTATGTCACTTTCTGTTAATGAATTGGTTGGAACTCTTTAGTCTTATGAAGTGGAGCGAATCAATGAAGATGAAAAATCCTAAAGGTAAGAAATCCATTGCATTAAAATCCAATGATGATTATGATGTTACAGATTCTCGAAGACGATATGGATGATGAGGAGCTTGCTCTCATGATAAGAAGATTCATAAAGCTAAACAAAAAAGGAAGAAGATTCAATCCAAAGAAACAAAGTTTTCAAAAGCAAACAGACTAAGTCTGAGGATGATGAATCCAATAGAGATGTGTCTGCTTCGAATGTAAGAAAAAGGACACATCAGACCCAACTGTCCTCTTCAGAGAAAACAAAAAGGAAAAGCTGAGAAATATCGAAGGGCACTCAAAGCAGAAACCTGGAGTGATACAAATGTGAAGAAAGTGATGATGATTATGCCAATATATGTCTAATGGCACAATCGGATTCAGATTCAAACTCCGAGACAAACTCAGATTCAGACAGTGAATTTGAGGTAAGTAATTTGAAAATCCCTACTAAAGTTTCTAAATACATTAATGAATTGTGTCTTAGTCTTAAGACCTCTCTTAAAAGGATTTCTGAACTTAAAAGAGAAAATTATGCTCTAAAGCAACAGGAAAATGTTTGGAAAGAAAAAGTCAAAAGCCTAGATAAAAGTGTTACTATTTTGAAAGAAAATGCAGACAATCTTTATAAAAAAAATGCATTCTTGAAAATGACATCTCAGATATTTCTAAAAGATTTTCTATAGGATCTAAGAAACTTGAGAAAATTCTTTCAAAGACAAAGACCTTATTTCAATAAATCTGGTTTGAGAATGACTGCAGAAACCATTCCTTTAATTGATTTTCCTAAAGTAAAGGAAAGAATTAAGCGAAGACCTACAAGAGATGCTTACCAAAATCATTTCCAAAAAGTTTTTGTAAAACCAGTAGGTCGCAATGCTCTCAGTCTAAGTGCAATAGTTTAGATCATTTTCAGAAAGAATGTCCTATGGCTTGGAAACCAGTTAAGAAAGTATGGGCTAAGACCGCATATCATACTAACACCAATGGACCCAAGAAAATATGGGTACCAAAGAAAGCTTGAGTCTCTTTTTAAATGCAGGTCACTATCAAGAAAAAGGTAAAATGGTATTTGGATAGTGGATGCTCAAGGAATATGACAGGAGATTCAAATTGCTTCATAAAGCTCGTTCAAGTTAATGGTGGAAAAGTTTCATTCGAAGGAAATAGCAAATGAAGAATTGTGGGTTTCGGAACTGTAAAGATTGGAAGCCTCACAATTAGTAATGTTTCCTTAGTGGAAGGACTCAACTACAGTTTGCTAAGTATCAGTCAGCTGTGCGACACCGGGTTCAAAATCAATTTTCAAGAAGGAATATGTTCATGAACCAGTAAAGACTTCTCTCAGTCTTTCACGGGTTGAAGACATGGAAATATCTACCTCTTGGATGTCAAACTAGATGAAACCCAATGTCTAATCTCAATTCAAGAAGAAGCAAATTTATGACACAAGAAACTTGGGCACATCAACATGAAGCAAATAGCCAAAATTTCAACAAAGAAGCTTGTTCGTGGTTTACCCAATTTGTCATACCAAAAATCTGATCTATGCACACCATGCTTGTTGGGAAAACAGGTAAGAAACTCATTTAAACTAACAAATCAAGTTTCCACTAATCGTGTAATGCAGCTTCCGCATATGGATCTCTTTGGACCAACCGTAACTCGAGCATTGGAGGTAAGAAATACTGTTTGGTGATTGTAGATGATTATTCAAGATTCACTTGGGTATATTTCCTAGTAAGTAAATCTGAAACCTTTTCTTACTTTAAAAAGTTTACTAAAAAGGTCCAAAATGAGAAAGGATATGTTATTTCAAGTATACGGACAGACCATGGAGGTGAATTTGAAAATCAAGATTTTACAAAGTTCTGTGACGAATCTGGTTTTTAGCATGTGTTCTCTTCTCCATATACTCCAGAGCAGAATGGAGTTGTGGAAAGGAAAAATAGATCTTTGCCAGAAATGGCTAGAACTCTTTTAATTGAAAGTAACATCTCTTCGTGTTTTTGGGCTGAAGCAGTTTCTACATCATGTTATATCATTAACAAAGTTTTTCTAAGGCCTATTTGGAAGAAAACTCCCTATGAGTTATTCAAAGAAAAGAAGCCTATTGTTTCATATTTTCACGTGTTTGGTTGTAAATGTTTTATATTGAAAAATGCTAATGATCGAGTTGGTAAATTTGAAGAAAAATCAGATGAAGGTATTTTCCTTGGATATTCAACCACTAGGAAAGCTTATAGAGTATACAACAAAAAGACTCAATCTGTGGAGGAATCAATGAATGTCAAATTTCAAGACTTTATGCAAAATGAATCGACTCAGACTCATCTTGAAGAATCTGAACTTGCTCCAGACTCTACAAAGTCTAAATCTCCAGAAGCAGCTCAAACTTTAGAAGACCAGCAACAAATGATTTTTGAAGATTCAAATGAAGAAAAAGATCAACAATCTGACAAATTAACCAGCAACGGAAGCATAAGTCAGTCATCCCAAAGATCTCATTATTGGTAATATTAATGAAGGAATTCGCACAAGATCCAAAAGGCGTGAAGAGTCTAGTGCTGTGGCTCTTATTTCTAAAATAGAACCCAAGAGCATAGAAGAAGCTTTAACTGATGAAAGCTGGATTGAAGCTATGCAAGAAGAACTCAGCAATTCAAGATTAATGATGTCCGAGATTAACTCATAAACCGAAAGGTAAATCTATTATTGGAGCTAAATGGGTTTTCAAGAACAAGATGAACGAGAAAGGAAAGGTAGTAAGAAACAAAGCAAGACTCGTGGCCAAGGGATATACGCAAGAAGAAGGGATAGACTATGATGAGACTTACGAGCCAGTAGCGAGGTTAGAAGCAATTAGATTATTACTTGCTTTTGATTGTTATAAGAATTTCAGGTTATTCCAAATGGACATCAAAAGTGCTTTCCTAAATGGATTTATCCAAGAAGAAGTCTATGTGGAACAATCACCCGGTTTTGAAGACCCAAGGAAACCGACTCAGTATTCGGACCGAAAAATGCTCTATATGGTTTAAAGCAAGCACCTCGAGCTTGGTACGACGACTAAGTAAGTTTTTAATTCAAAATGGTTTTGTCAAATGTAAAGTAGATACTACGTTGTTTATCAAAAGAGAAAGCAAAAGTTTTCTACTTGTTCAAATATATGTTGATGATATTATTTTTTAATCTTCTAATGAAAGTCTGTGCAAGAAATTCTTTAAGTCTATGCAGGATGAATTTGAAATGAGCATGATGGGTGAACTAACCTTCTTCTCAGGCTTCAAGTGAAACAACTGAAGGAATGAACTTTTATTCATCAAGAAAATATGCCAATGATCTTGTCAAAAAGTTTGACTGGAAAATTGCAAAAGATCGATATACCAACGTCAAGTTCCTTGAAGCTGGACAAAGATGAAGGATGAAAGAAAGTTGACCAGAAGCTATACAAGAGTATCATTGATTCACTTCTTTATCTTACGCTTTCTAGACTTGACGTTTTGTTTATTGTTTGCATTTGTGCCAGATTTCAATCGACCCAAAAAAAGAATCTCATCTAAGTGCTGCAAAGCGTATTATCAAATACATTGCCTCAACTTCAAACTCTGGTTTCTAGTATCCTAAAAGAGGAGACTTTACTCTTTCTGGATACTCAGACGCAGATCTAGCCGGATGCAGAGTTGATAGAAAGAGCACCTGCACCCGTCAACTACTTGGAAGCGTAATAGTGTCTTGGTTTTCAAGGAAGCAAAGCAAACGTAGCTCTTTCTATGGTAGAAGCAGAGTATGTAGCTCTTGGAAGTTGTTGTTCACAAATTCTGTGGATAAAACAACAGTTAAGAGACTTTGAAATCGAAGATTCATGCACTGAAATCAAATGTGACAACACCAGCGCAATCAATCTCACCAAGAATCCGATTCTTCACTCAAGAGCAAAACATATAGAGATTCGACATCACTTCATTAGAGATCATGTTCAAAATGGAGAAGTTTCGATTCAGTTTATTGACTCAAAGAATAAACGGCGGATATATTTACAAAGCCTTTGGAGAAAAATCAATTTGAAGTTATTCGTTCCAGACTCAATATCTTAAAGTCTGAAGAAGTTCAGATCTAGGACTGAAAGTCTAAAGACACTCAAACTCAGACGATCAAGATTTATGACTATAAGTTATTTTATTATCTCTCAGATCAAATCTCGAAAAGGTACGATCATCTATCTGTAATTGATTGTTGCTATTTTCAATTTCCGTGATTATTGCAATCATTTCTTTTCGAAAAAGAAGTTAACTCTAAAATGACAGTTATCTATTTTCTTTTTAAAAAAGGCAATTATTTTTAAAAGGCATCTTTATATTTCTTTTTTTACGACGTTCCGTATGCCTCTCTTCGACTGTCTTATATACCGTCCTGCTCCTCTTCGTTTTACCCACAAAAACCCTAAGAGAGCACCGAACTTCCATTCTGTCTTCTTCTCTTGTTTAATCCTCGAAAAAATTTTCATCTTTCTTGGGAAACAAGCTTGGAATCTCTCAAAGACTGTAAAAGATGTCGTCTCAAAAGAAGTCTTCGAGGATCGCGAATAGGGGACCATAGGAAATGCATGAGGGGCCTATGCACTTTGATCTCACCGAGGAAGAAGAATATCCTAGATAGCGGCAAGAGCCCACAACATTCTTAGCAAGTGTCCATCTTCTCCTCCTAGACCTCAGGATGTTGCACATCAAGAAGAGGAAGAAATCATCGAAGACGCAGAACCCGTGAGAACTCTTAAGCCCGGCTTTACTTATAAGCTTTACCGTGCTCTGAAGAGGGGTGGTGCTCCTTTGAATTTTGTTGACGAATTTTCGAAAGATAAAGGGTATCGAAATGAAACATATTTCTTACGTACCATGGAACGTTTGGGAATTGCTCCTGCGAGGTCGGCGGAAGAAACTTTTGCTAATATCCCAGTTGATCCACGGGTTGGAGGATTTAATCAACCGGATGGGAACGATGATGACAAGTTGTACAGTCAGTTTAAATTGAGGATGGGTGTTGCAGCGAAAATCTGAAGCAAAAGGACGGATTTATTTCGATCGGAGGAACACAAGCAACTATACTCTAAGTTGCTGAAGCATGGCGTGATAAACCCTAGAAGTGTGGATTTTGATTTCCTTGACTCTGTGAATGCCAATCTGCAGGAAAAATTTAGTCTTCTTCAACTCGAACAATTTTGTTCTGAATCTACCGAAGCTTATGCTGAACTTGCTGCTTATTTCTATTTGAATCTCAGTTTTTTGGATGCGAATAGATTCTCTTTTAGTGTCCGAGATCAGGACTATGTGGTGGACATGAATATGTTGGCTGATGTGATTGGGGTTGAGAGAGGCAGATATCAACCTATCAATGTGTCTATTGCTCGTGCAATGTTGGAACTTGTTCAGGATAGAAGGACAGAAGGAAAGGTTTCCTATTTGAGGATGAATGCGACCAACATTTTGCTGCAAAAAATTTGTGATCAACTGCCTTAGACCAAAATCAACTTCAAAAACCGACGTTTCAAACTCGGATGCGAAGTTGATGTATGCCATCAATGCTAGTAAAAAATTCTCTCTTCCACACACTATTATGTTCCACATGTACAAGGCAGTGGTGAAGGACAATGGTCAACTTCCTTATCCAGCTCTTGTGACCAAGTTGTTCAGACATTTGAACGTTCAGCCTCCCCGGATTCTCTGTGTTCGATCGTGCGATCAAATGGTGGTAGACTGAAAATGGTTTCTAAAATGCATCTGAAGGAGCTCAACAAGGCGTTGGAGAAATTCAAGGAGAAAACTCCTGTCAAGACTCATCAAATCTCTTCAACTGCAAAAAGAAAAGGGAATGAGCCCATGGTTGCTCCATCCAAGAATAGAAGAGCTCTCATCATTGAAGATGAAGAGGATGAGGGTGATATCACTATTTCTGCAATAGCATTGAAGAACCTGAGTCGTTCTGTTCCAGAATCAACGGAGAGACAAGAAAAAGACATGGATGAGACAGAACAAAATACTGGAGAGAGAGAAGATTTGGAAGCAGAGGAGGAAAGAATTGAAGAAGAAGAAGAAGAAGAAGAAGAAGAAGAAGAAGAAGAAGAAGAAGAAGAAGAAGAAGAGGAAATCAAGCGGAAGCAAAGCATGAGGAACACTCTTCTCCACTTGAAGGCATGGAAATAGGGGGAGATCCTGAGAAAAGAGGAACGTCCTCATTTCTTGTCACTAGTGAAGGAGTAAGCCGCTCTCCAGCAGATCCAGAGGACATCTATGCCTCTCAATTTCCTGAGGAGGGTCATGATGTTTCATCTCACAATCTGCGTGATCATGCTAATGTACCATCATCTGCCTATACACCGTCTAATCGTGCGTAAGCAAGTACTGCATGACAATTCAGCAGATTTTCGCAGAATTCTTGATGTTCTCTTAGAGATGTGGGGTCAAATATATGCTCTGGGATACGAAGTTAACTTGCAAAATGTAGGTCAAGCTTCTTTAGTTTCCTTGCATGATCAAATCCAAGCCCTTGCTCTTCAAGTTCAAGCAAATGCTAAGGGTGAAGATGTGGCTCAACTAAAGGACGACTTGAAAAAATTTGGAAGGCATTGTCCAGTCAATGGGAGATTTCCAGCTTGTTCGTGTTCCCAAGCCATCTTAATTCCATTCTCTTTTCATCTCTACCTTTTTAATGATGACAAAAAGGGGGAGAGATGTGATGCAGATTTGATTTTAACTTTGAACTGTTTGACTTTTGTGATGTTTTGACTTAACTTGACTTTTGTGTTTGGCTGTTTGGATTTGGACTGGATTTGGCTTTGACTGTTTGAACATTTATTTATCTTAAGTACTATTGATATCTCATGGCTTTGTTCATCTACAAGACTAACCTACTTTCTGTGGATGCAGATTCTAGGGTTACTACTAAGCCATTTATCTTTGTGAGATATCCATATTTGCTTGAGTAATGTTTTGTAGGTTAAAGTTATCCAAATCTGCAGGAAAGTTTTGTCACAATAAAAAATGGGGAGATTGTTGGAGAAAACTTCATTAAGTGTTTTGAAGCTGACAAAACGTTTCCATCAATCTAGTCTGAAAACTTGCAGACTCTTCTATCAAAGTCTGAAGACCTCCGGACTGCCAGACTCAAGACTTAAAGTCTATCCTCATTAACAGTTTCTAGTCCATCGAAGAAAGCTTATTCAGAACTGGATGTTTCGTTAAGGATTTGATTTTATCGACTGGAGAAGATCTCTTGGCTGGATATAACATGTCGGAATCCATTATTCAAATCTAGATTGATTCGGGGATTTTGGATCCGTTGATTGGCGAATTATACTTGGAAAGTTCTACTTATGGAAACCGAGATCCTGATTGTATGGGCGAGCAAGATTGATGAGCTATCGTCATGTTCCTTAAATAGCTCGAATGATCTTCTTAATTGATTATGTCCAACGAGTAGATTGGAAGAATTCCTTTGGTAAGTGCCAACAGGTATAATGGCATAAAGGAGTATATAAGGAAGACGTTCCAGTTGTTTGAGTGTGTGCGCGATAGAAGAATTCCAAAGTCTAAAGCTCCTTGTTCTTAGTCAATTAAATTGTTGAGCGAAATCTTGCATACAAAAGAGAGTTCATATCCTTAAGAGACCTTGAGGAAGTGTAGTAGAGTTTCTACACTATGGAATCAAGGCAGAGCCTTTCTGTAACAACTCTTTTGTTCATAGTGAAATCCAGCCAGTGGGCTATCAGTGCGGAAGAGTGGACGTAGGCTTGGATTAAGCCGAACCACTATAATCTCTATGTTCATATTCTCTTCCCTACGCTCTTTTACCTTGATCGTAATTCGTTTTGTTTACAAAAGTCGAAATTCCTTCCATTTGGCAAAATAGATGTAAGACGTTGGTGGTTTCCTCATGCACCGCAACCTTCGTTGATTCCGTCCTGAGCTCGCATCTTTGTTAGGAAGTTTTCCAGATTCTAATTCTGAAATTGTCATGGTGCCCACCCAAAACCAACACCCAAAGAGGATGTGGATGAGATGAGTTCTTCATATAATCAAGGTCATAACCCACTCTGATACGATGTAGAAAATCAAACAATCACACAAAGATACGAAGGTTAAGAGGTTTGGTAATGTGCCTACGTCTTCAAACAAAAGTTCTCATTCTCTTTTATTATTTTGTTGTGTGGAGCATTTGCCACTGTTCAACTATATGTACAAGAAAGGTTGCTACAGCAAAGGAAACAAGTAACCAGAATATAACCCGAAAAGGGAAGACATCCCGAAATTATAGGAATACAATATTAACAAATCTCCTTTCCTAAGATAGGAGAAAAAATCATGCCAACATATCGGCACTCTCTCTATAGTTGCTCGTTGTCCATTTCTTGGCAAAAGAGAGAAATAAAAAGAACAAAGCAATTGAACAAGCACGAATCTATCTGATGAAGAAGGATTATAATTCTGAACCAGAACAGTAGAGGTGAAAACAATCTACTTTTGTTCTAGCAAGTTATATTCCCACTACATTCATCATCATAGCAAAAATTCATTCTGCATATTTTCAGTGTAGAAGTCCAAAACCTTATTCTCAAGTTTTTCCACAAGACAGGACGAACGATACTATACCGCGAAGAAATTGATATTAGAGAGAGAAAATTCGATGCATTGGAAGCTGGGAAGCTGCACCTTTGTATCGTTGAAGGCACCATTTGGTAAAAACTGTCGATATTCTGGTTCAATGTGGCATTTTGGGGATTGAGACTTTGTGCTTGTGTTGGCAATCCGGCAACAGTAATACCACTATTTCATGGAGAGAGAGAGAGAATTAAACATCCCATTGGGCAGCCCTCATCTAAGTCCGGCGACCTCTACCATGACTAGTGGAGGGGAAAAAGAAAAGAAAAGAAAAGAAAATTTAAAAAATTAAAACATGAAAATGCCCTTCGACTAGGAAGACTAAGCCTTTTATAAAAAAAAATCAATTTAGCCACTTTAGGCTTTTATTTGAAACAAGTTTCACTTCAAAATTTGGCTGCTTCAGGCTCTTATTTGAAATAATATCCACTTATGACCCTTATTTGAGAAAACAATAGCACTTCAAGCCCTTATTTAAAATTTCTGATCTCACGATGTACATGGAGTAGTTCAACTAACTAAATCAAGCTCACAATCACTATCCAAAAGTAACTTTTACCGATGATAAACAATCAAGAGGAGTAGGTTCTTGCAGGTCACTACCAAAAGCGATAATCTATTATTAGTACAAAGGCAAAAGGGCGATAATTGAGCACTTGAATTTTATTAGGGTTCGATTTAAAAGATGCAGCTTCAACTTGGACACGACAGATTTAAGAGTTGGAAGTATCAGAATGACTTATAAGGACATCCAAGGTGCAAAACAATCAATATTGGATGCTAATTATACACAGAAAAGATATATTTTGTAAGCTACAATTGTTGTATAAGAACCGATGATTGATACAGTAGGAAGATTTAATTGACATGCGTGCGTCCCTCATGTCAAGATGAGGTTATTTAATTCTTAAGTCAGCCTGGCCTGGCCCGGCCCATTTGAGCCAGTGGTGGCCCGTTGCGAAATCACACGCGCCTTTTTATGACGGTCCAGCCCAGAGGATAAGTTGAGCCCAACATGTGGCCCAATCGGCTCGGACTGGCCTGGCTCGGCCCGCCCATCAATCAAATCTCTCTCCTCTCCCGCCTATTCCTCTTTTGCAATTTGTTTTTCGGTCCGGCGCTTCTGGCAGCCGGTGCTGCTGCATCATCGCTTCAGCTTTGGAGACCGACAGCGGAGGATCGCGCATGTGCTTCCGTTTCAATTCCAGTTCGACAAACCGCCGGCCCTCGGGTTTGGCTTTGACGTCGGCATCATGAGGTTTTAGCTCGATTTCTTCCGATTGGCAGGTGAAGATGGTGGAGTGGAATCTGGAGAAGGATTTGCTGGCCATGGTCACGGAGGACCTCAAAGGTGGTCCTGCTTCGTCACTTCAATTGGCAGAGGCTGTGGAAAACCTAGCTCTTTGAGGCATTGACCTTATCTCATTCTCCTTCTCTAGCTTTTCCTAATTGTGCTACGCTTCCTTTTTCGCCATGGGAACCTACTGTAATTGCCAATCTAGCTCAAATCGGGTCCGATGGAGAATTGGTGAATGTTAGAGGCTAAGTGCTTGAAAGTCTACTAGAAAGGAAGAGTTTTGGAGTTGGGGGTTTGGAACTCCCAACCTCTTGTGGATGTCAAGCGTTCTGACCATTTGGTCCGGCGTCTTCTTGCTTCAATCTGCGGCGAATGATTCATTTATTGGCCGTATTGGCTTGATCTACCAGAAGATCGAACGATGCTATTGACAACTCGAATACTGCCTTTTATAAGCGGGCTTCTTTGGTTCCGAACATGTGTAATCTAATATTTGTGTAATCGGTTTGTTTTGTGTTCTTCCTATTTATATACATGCCATTTCATGCTTGCAAATATTTAAAGGATGTTTTACTCATAACTGCAAAAGTTCCAATATTCTTGACAGTTGGAGCCTTGCACTTTTAAGTATGTTAAGGATTGTGCATTTGATGGCCCTAACGCCATTTTGGCTTCTATTTTGTGAGATCAGTTTTGCTTGCTCATCTTATTTTCACTTGTGAAACACTAGCCCGGTGAAACTATGCATCTAGGACTCTCATCTTACATCTAGAGATGGAGAACGAGAAGATTCGCCGCAGTCCCCATGATGCAGTTCCTCCCTTGTTAGTTAGTGGTAAGAGTCGTGCTAAGGAAACATTGCTATGCCATCAATAGTATAGTCCTAATTTTTTTTTTTTTGGTGAGCTTCTTACCATGTCCATTTGCACTTTTGGAAGTCATGAAACTTATCGTTACCCATACTAATTCCGTTCTTTATCAATGTCTGATAAACTTGCCAGTGTTGGTAACAAATTTATCTCGTTGGCTGGCTGGTGGAACTGAATTAATCCTGTCCATGCTCCTTACTACATTTCCACTTAACCTACTCTTAGGTTGAAATATGACTGGCATAGGCACTTTGTGCCTCTTTAATGGACCGCTTCAAGTTTGTTCCTACGGTTTGAAGAAGTGCAAATCTATGCTTTATAGAAGAACATTTTTATCAGTTGAAGAAGGAAAACACTGAAGTATTCGGTTTTCCCCTAATTTCAAACAAATCAAGAGACCTAGGTGTGAAAAATATGAATCTTCAGTGGTCAAACAAATATAAAAAGAATAATATCTTCTTATGGTGGGAACGATGTAATCTGACTTACTGACTGAGAACTGGTGTGTACATGTTCATAATGATAGGTTCTACATGGTATCTAGTATTAACAAGAAATTGTAAAATATTCATAGTTTGCACGTATACCACAGCCTCTATAGTATCAAGAGGATTGCTTCCTCCTCAGTTTTAGCACAAGGCAAGTTTCATACTTTACTTATATCATAATAAAGGAAGGAGTGAAATCAAGATGATGTTTTTTTGGCAATGGCATGCTGCAAGAAAGTGGGCCCTGGCCAACATACTGGATGAGGATGAAGGTGAAATCTCTGATTCAGAATGACAGTCTGTTCGGTTATGCTTGTGTTGCCTGTGGGTGGACATCTAATACTTAAAGCTGCAGGCGTTGGTGTGAGATGCGATGCATGTGGGATTTCTGACTAAAGCTTTTCGGCTCCACACTTCTTGGGTAGTCTTAATTTATACATGCCATGTGCCTTTTCTGCTAGGTGGCCATTTGTCTAATAGAAAATTGGAGTGGAAGATAACTATGTATCTATTGAGTTAGAGAATCGACTGAAAGACGCTGACCCATGGCTTCTATCTGGTGGTAACTGTCTTCTGGTATTGCTGCAAGCTCTGAGACCTACTCGATGGTGCCGAGCTTTTGCTTCATCTGTATATGTTTGTCATTTTCATTTGTAAGAGAACCAAATGTTTGGTTTGGATTATACATACTTTGGGTTGAATGTTTCATGCCCTATACTTGACTATTGAACTTTGCATTTGAATGTTGAAATCTCTTGCCTAAGATCGACTCGGTTCTCCATGTGTCTTATTAAGTGATGCATTCAATCCGATGCACAAAATACATTCTTGTGTGGAAGAACATGAGTTGCCAGATACGCAGCTTTAAGGTGGCATTCAAGAACATAGGCTATTTTCCAATCTCAGAGATTTGGAAATGGTAGGTTTAAGATCATGAGATTATGTCTTCATGTCTTCAATGTATCCTTCCCCTATGCAAGTGCCGATAGTGACATCGAACATTAATTATAAGATGGGATAAGAGTAATACCAATAAAATAAAGGATTGTTATTGAGTTCATTGCCAGTTTAAAACTTATACTAAATTTTGATTCCACGAGCCATTTTACGCAAGCTTTTCTTGGAGAAATTACAGTAAAAAGTTTCGAGGACCGAGAAAACAAAGTAAGGACAGGAAAACGGGTATGAATAGAAAAAGGAGAAAACCTCTCTTCATTGGAAATGTATTGAAGACGATTTGTGTCTCTCACACGAAACGCCTTTGTCTAGACTAGGGGTGAGCAGCGGTTTAGGGTTGACCCTGGACCGACCCTGGACCGGCCCAACCCTGCCGGTCCTGGTCCGGTTCCCAAGGGGACTGGGTCGGTCCTTGGTCCTGAAATTCCAGGACCAATACTGTGCGGGTTGGTTCTCGGTCCTAAGAGTTTTGGGTTGGTCCAACCCTGGACCAACCCTGTATATTGTATTATATTATTTATAATTCTTTTATATATTCAAACCTAAGTAAAATGTCTATTATATTATATTATATTGAGATGTTCTATCAATAGCACTAATATTAATTTCAATTTAAAACTTTTGTTAAGTATTAATTATGTGTCGTTTGTTTTGTTTTCAAGTGTTTAGAAGTTCAAGTGAATTAACAAGATGTGAAGTTATATATTCATGGTTTTTTTTTTGGTACCCGTTATATATTCATGGTTTATATTAAGTATTTTGAACTTTTTATGATTTAATTGTATTATACTAATGAATTTCAGCTACATTTTGCTTTTCAATTTATGTCAAATGGTAGAAGTTTTTGAAGAGTAGAGTAGTACTGCAGTTGCTATGGTGATTTGCTAGTCAAGTGGTGTGAAGCTCATTTTTTGGTTAAGTAGACTCTACATGATCAAATGTTAGTCAAGTGGTGTGAAGTTCATTTTTTGGTTAAGTAGACTTTACATGATTAAATGCTAGTCAAGTGGTGTGAAGCTCATTTTTTGGTTGAGTGGACTCTACATGATCAGGAAAACGCTTTTGCATATGGTGTTATAAATATTAAAGATAGATGATTACAAGAACTTTCTATCTTGTCCCATATCTCGATGAGCGGTTAGCGGATACGAAATTTCTATTATTGTGTCATCTTAAATTTGCTAAATATGTATTGATATTTTATAGTTTAGTTGCACAATATCGTATTGTTGATGGATGTGTAATTTGAATTTGTAGGTTTGCTTTTTTAATAAGTATAAAAAATAAGACGAAAAAAATTATCGATCGGTCCCGGTTGACCCGAACCGGACCGAACCCATTGGGTCGGTCCGGTCCTTGGTCCCAGGCTCAATAGGGTCGGTCCTCGGTCCTAAAAATTGAGGACCGACACTGTACGGGTTGGTCCTAGGGTTAGAGGGTGGCCCGGACCAACCCGGACCATGCTCACCCCTCTAGACCCTCCATTTATAGCCATTTTATAGTCTTGTAAAATTTACTTCTGCTACTTTTCCATTGATAATAGAATTAATTATCATTTGAAACTCGACATCATTATTAACCTGTTAGTCTGAATGATTAGCATCGAAATTGAACAGGCGAAGAATAGCTTTATTGCCTGTGAATAGCAGCAGATGGGCTATGACTTAATACATAGGACTCGATGGATGTGGTTGCACTTCCAGATCCGTAATCGGTTACACTCTTTGAACGATTTGCCTTTGCATTCCTTGCATGTGAAATATCAGAGATCTTTTAAAGAAAGATGTTAGAAGGACTAAGGTATAGAGTCATTTTCTGGTGAAAAATATTTATTAGCTTAAGGAGGCATTCAAACAAGGCTGTTCCATACACAAATGAATAACCAAATACAGATGAGTAACTAATATGTCCTCATCTAAGAAAAGACTATCATTAATTCTATCGGACAGGAAATGGAGAATCATCTTACTTAATGCAACATTAAGAACGAATCAAATCAAGACTTCAATCGGCTGTTCATCTAACTGCACAATTCTGAATCGTCTCGTCATGATGATCTTCCTGACGAAGATACACCACTGCATCACTGCCTTTATCTTGAGCCAGCCAACAACACCTTTTCCGGTAGCTCTAACAGAACCACCATCACACAATGGGGTCCTACGGGACGTGTCATCACAATGTTGGTTACCAGCACGCCAGTCCTTAGAAATATCAAATGTTCCATCACGTGATTTTCTTCAAGAAGAGGAAGTGTACTAGATTGGAAGCCTGATATTGAGGCATAGGATGATGGATCAGAGGAGAGAACAATTTCATTCCTTGTATACATTTGGCTTGAAGAATTAGTCATTCGGCTACACATGGCCCCGAGTATATTGGTGTCACAGGACTCTATCGGCACCGCGACAGTAGAAGCACCATTATCTCCTGGAGAAATTAGAAAATTCAAGCTGTCTGTAAATATGGGCTGATGTTCGGCAAGACGAAAAATGTCCTCAAATGATTACTCCATGTAATCTCCGGTATTTTGTGGTCCTGGCTGTGCCAACGCAGTTGCACCATCTGTCCTGGAGGAAGAACTAGAACATTAGTGTGGTTAGTAAACAAAGGCCGAAGTGAGCATAGGTCTACGTTCTTATAAAGAATATTAGAATGAACGGTCATGAGCTTTCACTATAACGGAAAGTGCTACTAATTTTTTTTACTTACTCTGCACATCTTTTGAGTTTTTCTTGCCACTGGTCTTTGTATGTTAAGTGCTTCAATTGACAAGTCCTTTTTCAATTTCTGACATATAAGTTTATCCAACCAACCTTCCATTCTAATACATGATCTTCCAGTCACCATTTGATGAAAATGCACATATAAACACGTTGCTGTGTAATTATTCCATCTATTCATGTGTACCTAGTGATGGCAATATCTTGTCAATATCAACTTAGCATCACCAAAGCGAAGTGTTCATGAGTATCTGCCCTCCCCTTCCCCCAATCCCCCAGTCAAGAAAGTACCTGTTACCACCAAATTTTTTTAGTTGCTTTTTAATTGCTTGGACAGAACCCATAGATACGTACGTAGGCCGTACTGTAATTTCCAATCTAGCTCGTATCGGGTTTGATGGAGAATTGGTGAATATTAGAGGTGAAATGCTCGAAAGTCTACTAGAAAGGAAGAGTGTTGGAGTTGGGTTGGGGGTTTGGAACTCCATCCTCTTGTGAATATCAAGCGCGCCGACCATCTGGTCCTGTGTCTTCTTTCCTCAATCTGTGGCGGATGATTCGTTTATTGGCCGTATTGGTTTGATCTACCAGAAAATTGAAACTGCCTTTTGTGAGCGGGCTTCTTGGGTTCCAATCATGTGTAATCTAATATCTGTGGAGTGCTCTATCAAGTGATGTCACATATGCAATCGGTTTAACCAGTTTTTTTTTTAATTGTTTTGTGTTCTTCCTATGTATATACAAGCCATTTCATGCTTGCAGATATTTAAAGGATGTTTTACTCCATAACTGCAAAAGTTCTGACATTCTTGACAGTTGGAGCCTTGCACTTTTAAGTATGTTAAGGATTGTGCATTTGATGGCCCTAGTGCCATTTTTGATTCTATTTTGTGAGAACAATTTAGCTTGCTCATCTTATTTTCACTTCTGAAACACTAGCCGGTGAAACTACGCATCCGGGATTCTATCTTACACCTAGAGATGGAGAATGAGAAGATTCGCAGCATTGCCCATAATGCAGTTCCTCCCTCATTAGTTAGTGGAAAGAGTTGTGCTACGGATACATTGCCATTCCTTCAATTGTACAGTCCTCTGAGACTCTTACCATGTCCATTTGCAGTCTTCGATGTCATGAAACTTATCGTTGCCCATACTAATTTCTTTCTGTATCAATTTCTGATGAACTTGCTAGTGTTGGTAACGAATTTACCTCGTTGGCTAGCTGGTGGAATTGAATTAATCATGTTTATGCTTTTTACTGCATTTCCACTTAACCTACTCTTATGTTAACATATCACTGGCATGGATACATTGTGCCTCTTTAGTAAACCACTTCACATTTGTTCCTATGGTTTGAAGAAGTGCAAATTTATGCTCCAAAGAACATTCTACTTATGGAAACCGAGATCTTGATTGTATGGATGAACAAAATTGATGGGTTATCGACATGTTCCTTAAATAGCTCGAATGATCTTCATAATTGATTCTGTCCAATGGGTAGATTGGAGGAATTCCTTTGGTAAGTGCCAACGGGTATGATGGAATAAGGGAGTATAAAAGGAAGACATTCCAGTTGTTCGAGAGAGTGCATGATAGAAGAATTCCAAAGTCTGAAGCTCCTTGTTCTTAGTCAATTCATTTGCTAAATGAAATCTTGTATGCAAAAGAGAGTCTATATTCGTGAGAAACCTTGAGGAAAGTGTGGTAGAATATCTACACTGTGGAATCAAGGGAGAACATTGCTATAACATCTCTTTTGTTCATAGTGAAATCCAGACGATGGGCTGTCAGTGCGGAAGAGTGGACGTAGGCTTGAAATAAGCCGAACCACTATAAACCTTGTGTTTATTTTCTCTTCCCTACTCTCTTTTACTTTGATCATAATTACTTGTAATATCAAAAAAAGGCGAGCTTCATTTTCATTGTCTAATATTGCTCACATATCACGAGAAATTATTTTTGCACCTATTCACCCCATCTAGGTGCTTATACTAGCTATCTCAATTGGTATCAGAGCATGTGTACTCACTTTGTTTGAAGTGTTTTACTTCAGACTTAAAGATCCATGGCTAGTATGTTAGCTCCAGGGCTAGTAGAAGGGCAAAACAATACCAGACCACCTTACTTTGATAGGAAAGAATACAACATATGGAAAAACAAAATGAAAGCGTTCCTAAGATCAAAGGATCCTCTGGAATGGGACATTGTAGAAAAGGGAATCATTCCTAAAGCTGCACCTGTCTCAGAGAGAGGAAAAGAAGCTGTTGAGTCTAGTGAAATGACTCAAGAAGAGATAATCAAGAGACGAGCTCTTAATGTAAAAGCAATTTATTCTTTATATTGTGCTCTGTCACCTACTGAATATAACATAATATCTTCTTGTGTTATAGCGAAAGAAGTCTGGGATAGATTATATATTACCTATGAAGAAACAGATCGAGTGAAAAAGACCAGAATCAACATTTTCCTCGGTCAATACGAAGCCTTCAAAATGAAATCGGGAGAATCTATAACTGACATGTTTAGTCATTTTACAGAAATTGTGAATGGTCTTGAAAATCAAGGTCAACCAATTTCTTATCCCATGAAGGTAAACAAGCTACTGCGTGGACTCTCCAATGATTGGAATCACATAAAGACCTCAATAAAAGAGACACAAAGAATCATGCCGCTATCTGTCGATAAGTTGGTTGGGACTCTTCAGTCTTATGAAGTGTAGCGAATCAATGAAGACGAAGATCCTAAATGTAAGAAATCCATTGCATTAAAATCCAATGATGATTCTGATGTTACAGATTCTGAAGACGATATGGATGATGAGGAGCTTACTCTCATGATAAGAAGATTCAGAAAGCTAAACAAAAAAGGAAGAAGATTCAATCCAAAGAAATAAAGTTTTCAAAAGCAATAGACTAAGTCTGTTGAGGATGATGAATCAAACAAAGATGTAGTCTGCTTTGAATGTAAGAAAAAGTGACACATCAGACTCAAATGTCCGCTTCTGAGGAAGAAGAAATGAAAAGTTAAAAAGTATCGAAAGGCTCTCAAAGCAGAGATCTGGAGTGATACAGAGTGTGAAGAAAGTGATGATGATTATGCCAATATATGTTTGATGGCACAATCAGATTCAGATTCAAATTCTGAGACAGACTTAGATTCAAACAGTGAATTCGAGGTGAGTAACTTCAAAATCCCTGCTAAAGTTTCTAAATACATTGATGAGTTATGTTTTAGTCTTAAGACTTCTCTTAAAAGGATTTCTAAACTTAAAAAGGATAATTCTGTATTGAAACAACAGGAAAATGTTTTGAAAGAAAAGATTAAATGTTTAGACACAAATGTTTCTTCTCTTAAAGAAAGTGAAGATAATCTTCTAAAAGAAAATGAATTTCTAAAAAAGGACATATCAAATATTTCAAAAAGATTTTCAATAGGATCTGAGAAACTTAAGAAAATTCTTTCAGTACAAAGACCTTATTTCAATAAATCTGGTTTGGGAATGACAACAGAAACCATTCCTTTAATTGATTTTCTTAAAGTGAAGGAAAGAATTAAGCAAAGACCCTCAAGAGATGCTTACAAAAATCATTTCAAAAAGGTTTTTATAAAACCAGTAGGTTGTAATGCTTTCAGATGTTCTAAGTGCAATAGTTTAGATCATTTTAAGAAAGAATGTCCTATGGTTTGGAAACCAGTTAAAAAAGTATGGGCTAAAACCACATATCATACTAACACAAATGGACCCAAGAAAATATGGGTACCAAAGAAAGCTTGAGTCTCTTTTCTAAATACAAGTCACTATCAAGAAAAAGGTAAAATGGTATCTGGATAGTGGATGCTCAAAACATATGACAGGAGATTCAAATTGCTTTATAAAGCTTGTTCAAGTAAATGGTGGAAAAGTCTCATTTGGAGGAAACAGCAAAGGAAGAATTGTGGGATTTGGAACTGTAAAGATTGGAAACCTCACAATTAGCAATGTTTCCTTAGTGGAAGGACTTAACTACAATTTGCTCAGTATCAGTCAGCTATGTGATATCGGTTTCAAAATCAGCTTTCAAGAGGGAATATATTCAAGAACCAGTAAAGATTCTACTCAGTCATTCATGAGTCGAAGACATAGAAACATCTACCTCTTGGATGTGAAACCAGATGAATCGCAATGTCTGATCTCAATTCAAGACGAAGCAAACCTATGGCACAGAAAGCTTGGGCACGTTAATATGAAGCAGATAGCTAAAATTTCAACAAAGAAGCTTGTTCGTGGTTTACCCAATCTGTCATATCAAAATTCTGATCTATGCACACCATGCATATTGGGAAAACAGGTAAGAAATTCTTTTAAACCAATAAATCAAGTTTCCACAAATCGTGTACTACAGCTTCTGCATATGAATCTCTTTGGACCAACCAGAACTCGGAGTATTGGAGGTAAGAAATATTGTCTAGTAATTGTGGATGACTACTCGCGATTTACTTGGGTACATTTCCTGGCAAGTAAGTTTGAAACATTTTCGTACTTTGAAAAATTTGCTAAAAATGTTCAAAATGAAAAATGGTATGTTATTTCAAGCATAAGAACAGACCATGGAGGCGAATTTGAAAATCAAGATTTTACAAAATTCTGTGATGAATCTAGTTTTTAGCATGTGTTCTTCTCTCCATATATTCCAGAGCAAAATGGAGTTGTGGAAAGAAAGAATAGATCACTTCAAGAAATGGCTAGAACTCTTTTAATTGAAAGTAGTATTTATTCACGTTTTTTAGCTGCAGCAGTTTCTACAGCATGTTATATCATTAACAAAGTTTTTCTAAGGCCTATCCTAAGAAAAAAAAAACCCTATGAGTTATTCAAAGAAAGAAGCCTATTGTTTCATATTTTCATGTGTTTGGATGTAAATGCTTTATATTGAAAAATGCAAATGATTGAGTTGGCAAGTTTGAAAAAAAGTCAGATGAATGCATCTTCCTTAGATATTCAACCTCAAGTAAAGCCTACAGAGTCTACAACAAGAAGACTCAATCTGTGAAGGAATCAATGAATGTCAGATTTCAAGATTCCATGCAAAATGAATCTATTCAGATTCATCTTGAAGAATCTGAACCTGCTCCAGACTCTACAAAGTCTAAATCTCAAGAAGCAGCTCAGACTTCTGAAGACCAATAACAAATGGTTGTTGAAGATTCAAATGAAGAAAGTGATCATCAACCTGACAAATCAACCAGCAACTGGAAGCATAAGTCCAGTCATCCTAAAGATCTCATTATTAGCAACATTAATGAATGAATTCACACAAGATCCAAAAGGCACGAAGAGTCTAGTGCTGTGGCTCTTGTCTCTGAAATAAAACTCAAAAGCATAGAAGAAGATTTATCTGATGAAAGCTGGATTGAAGCTATGCAAGAAGAACTCAGGCAATTCAGCATTAATGATGTATGGGAATTAACTCCTAAACCGAAAGGTAAGTCTGTTATTGGAGCTAAATGGATTTTCAGAAACAAGATGAACGAGAAAGGAAAGGTCATAAGAAACAAAGCAAGACTCGTGGCCAAGGGTTATACGCAAGAAGAAAGGATAGACTATGACGAGACTTACGCACCAGTAGCAAGGTTAGAAGCAATTCGATTATTACTTGCTTTTGCCTGTTATAAGAATTTCAGGTTATTCCAAATGGACGTCAAAAGCGCTTTCCTGAATGGATTCATTCATGAGGAAGTCTATGTGGAACAACCACCTGGATTTGAAGACCCAAGGAAACCAGACTCAGTATTCAGACTGAAAAAGGCACTATATGGTTTAAAACAAGCACCTCGAGCTTGGTACGACAGGCTAAGTAAGTTTTTAATTCAAAACGGCTTTGTTAAAGGTACAGTAGACACTACTCTTTTTATTAAAAGAGAAAACAAAAGTTTTCTACTTTCTACTTGTTCAAATATATGTAGATGATATTATTTTTGAATCCTCTAATGAAAGTTTTTGCAAGAAATTCTCTAAGTCTATGCAGGATGAATTTGAAATGAGCATGATGGGTGAGCTAACCTTCTTTCTCGGGCTTCAAGTGAAACAGTTGAAGGCAGGAACTTTCGTTCATCAAGAAAAATATGCTAATGATCTTGTCAAAAAGTTTGGACTAGAAAATTGCAAAAAGACTAACATACCAATGTCAAGTTCTTTGAAGATAGACAAAGATGAAGGAGGAAATAAAGTTGACCAGAAGCTATACAGGAGTATCATTGGTTCACTTCTTTATCTTACTACTTCTAAACCTGACATTTTGTTTAGTGTTTGCATTTGTGCTAGATTTCAAGCAGACCCTAAAGAATCTCATCTAAGTGCTACAAAGCGTATTATCAAATACATTGCTTCAACTTCAAGTTTTGGTCTTTGGTATCCTAAAAATGGAGACTTTACTCTTCTTGGATACTCAGACGCAGACCTAGCTGGTTGCAGAGTTGATAGAAAGAGCACCTCGGGTACCTGTCAACTACTTGGAAGCAAGACAGTGTCTTGATTTTCAAGAAAGCAAAATACAATAGCTCTTTTTACAGCAGAAGCAGAGTATGTAGCTCTTGGAAGTTGCTGTTCACAAATTCTGTGGATAAAACAACAACTAAGAGATTTTGGAATTGAATATTCATGCACGGAGATTAAGTGTGACAACACCAGCGCAATCAATCTGACCAAGAATCCAATTCTTCACTCAAGAGCAAAGCATATAGAGATTCGACATCACTTCATCAGAGATCATGTTCAGAATGGAGAAGTTTCGATTCAGTTTGTTGACTCAAAGAACCAACCGGCGGATATATTCACAAAACCTTTGAAGAAAAATCAATTTGAAGTTATTCGTTCCAGACTCAACATCTTAAAGTCTGAAGAGGTTAAAGTCTAGAGACTCTTAGACTCAGTCAATCGAGTTTTCTTTACTGTAAGTTATTCTTTCTCTCAGAATAAATTTCGAAAAGGTACGATTATCTGTCCATAATTGATTTTTGCTATTTCCATGATTATCGCTATCTTTCTTTTTCGAAAATGAAGTTAATCTTAAATGGTAGTTATCTAATTTTTGAAAAAGGCATCTTTTTACTTTCTTTTATGACGCTTCGGATGCCTCTCTTCGACTGTCCTATAAATGAACGGTTCTTCTTCGTTTTACTCCAAAAACCCTAAAAAGCATCGATCTTCCACTTGCGTCTTCTTCTCTTGTTTAATCTTCAAAAAAGTTGTCATCTTTCTTGGGAAAAACAAGTTTGGAATCTTCCGAAGACTGTGAAAGATGCCGTCTCAAAGGAAGTCTTCGAGAATCGCAAGCAGGGGACCGCAGAGAATGAGTGAGGGGCCTACTCACTTTGATCTCACTGAGGAAGAAGAGACTCCCAGTCAGCAGCAGAGCCCACAACATTCTTAGCCGCGTCATTCTCCACCGTCTAGCCCACGGGATGTTGGTCATAGAGAAGAGGAAGAAATCCTCGAAGGCGCAGATCCTGTAAGGATTCAAAAGCCCTCTTTTATTTATAAGCTTTATCGTGCTTTAAAGAAGACCAGTACTCCATTAAACTACATCGATGAGTTTCTCAAGGATAAAGGGTATGGTAATGAGTACATCTTTTTAAAGAATATGGAACGCTTGGGAATTGCTCCTAAGGGGCTGGCAGAAGAAACCCTTGCAAACATTCCAAGTGATCCGCGTGTTGGAGGAATAAATAAGCCAGACATAAATGATGATGACAAGTTGTACAGTCAATTTCAACCAAGAATGGGTGTTGCAGCAAGTATTCGGAGCAAAAGGACAGAATTGTTCCGTTCGGAGGAACACAAGCATCTTTACAATAAGTTGTTGAAGCATTGGGTGATAAACCCTAGAAGTGTAAATTTTGATTTCCTTGACTCTGTGAACGTCAATTTGAGGGAAAAATTCAGTCTTCTTCAACTTGAGCAATTTTGTTCTGATCATATAAAAAGCCTATGCTGAACTCACTGCATACTTCTATTTGAATCTCAGTTTTCTGGATGCAAACAGATTTTCTTTTAGTGTTCGAGATCAGGATTATCTGGTGGATGTAGACATGTTGGCTGATGTGATTGGGGTTGAGAGAGGGAGATATCAACCTATCAATGTGTCTGTTGCTCGTGCCACATTGGAACTTGTTAAGGATAGAAGGACAGAGGGAAGAATTTTCTACTCAAGTATGCGTGCGTTCAACATTCTGCTTCACAAGATTGTGATTAATTGCCTCAGGCCAAAGTCTACTTCAAAAACTAATGTTTCCAATTCAGAGGCAAAGCTGATGTATGCCATCAATGCTGGGAAAAAGTTCTCTCTTCCTTACACTATTTTGTTCAACATGTATAGAGCAGTGGTGAAGGACATGGGTCAACTTCCTTATCTAGCTCTTGTGACAAAGTTATTCAGACATTTGAATATTCAGCCTCCACGAATTCTCTGTGTTCGATCGTGTGATCACATGGTGGTAGGGTTGAAAATTGTGTCTAAAATGCGTCTGAATGAACTAAACAAGGCGTTGGAGAAATTCAAGGAGACAACTCCTGCCAAGCCTCATCAAATCTCTTCTGCAGCAAAAAGAAAAGGGAAGGAGCCCATGGTTGCTTCATCAAAGAAAAGAAGAGCTCTCATCGTTGAGGATGAAGATGATGAGGATGATATCACCATTTCTGCTATGGCATTGAAGAACCTGAGTCATTCTGCTCCAGAATCAACGGAACATCAAGAGAAAGACTTAGAACAGAGGACTGAAGAACGAGAAGAAGCAAAGGAGAAAGAAACAAAGGAGAGAGAAGCAAAAGAAAGAGATGCTGAGGAGGAAAGAATTGAAGCAGAAGAAGAAGGAGAGAAATGAGAGAAAGGTGATTAAGAGGAAGGAGAGCATGAGGAACACTCTTCTCCACTGAAGGCATGGAAACAGGGGGAGACCTGGAGAAAAGAGATATGTCCTCATATCCTGCTACCAGTGAAGGAGTCAGACGCTCTCCAGCAAATCCAGAGGACATTTATGCCTCTCAATTTCCTGAGGAGGGACATGGTGTTTCATCGCCAAATCTGCGTAACTATGTTGATTTGCCATCGTCTGCCTTTACTCCATCTGATCGAGCAGAAGCCAGTACGCAGACTGATAATTCAGCAGATTTTCGCAGAATTCTCAATGTTCTCTTGGAGTTGCGGGGTCAGATATATGCTTTGGGTTACGAAGTATAGAATTTGCAAGCTTCTTTAGTTTCTTTGAATGATCAGATCCAAGCCCTTACTCTTTAGATTCAAGCAAATGTTAAGGGTGAAGATTTAGCTCAACTAAAAGAAGAATTGAAAAGGCTGGAAGGCATCGTTCAGTCTATGGGAGATTTCCAGCTTGTTCGTGTTCCCAAGCAATCTTGACTCTATTTTCATCTTAACCTTTTTTTTCTGATGACAAAAAGGGGGAGAAATGCGAGATTTGAAAACTTTGAACTTGAACTTGTTGAACTTTTAGTTTGTTTTGATTTTTTATGTTTTGACTTGACTTGTGTCTGGATGTGGACTGAATTTGGGATTTGGATTTAACTGCTCATATTAAGTACTACTGATATTTTATGAATGGCTTTACTCTCATGAAAGACTAACCTATTTTCTGTTGTTGCAGATTCTAGTAAGCCATTTATCTTTATAAGATATCCATATTTGTTTGAGTAATGTTTTGCAGGTCAAAGTTATTCAAATCTGCAGGAAAGTTTTGTTACCATCAAAAATGGGGAGATTGTTGGAGAAATCTTCATGAAGTGTTTTGAAGCTGACAAAACGTTTCCTTCAGTCTAGTCTGAAGATTTGCAGACTTTACTATTTAAAGTCTGAAGACCTCGGACTACCAGACTCAAGACTCAAAGTCTATCCTCATTAACAGTTTTTAGTTTGTCAAAGAAGGTCTATCCAGGACTTGATGTTTCGTTAAGGATTTGATCTTATTGACTGACGAAGATCTCTTGGCTGGATATGACATAACGGAATCATTTATTCAAATCAAAATTGATTAAGGATCCGATGATTGGCGAAGTATACTTAGAAGGTTCTACTTATGGAAACCGAGATTCTGATTGTATGGGCGAACAAGATTGATGGGCTATCAACATGTTCCTTAAATAGCTTGAATGATCTTCCTAATTGATTCTCTCCAACGGGTAAATTGGAGGAATTCCTTTGGTAAGTGCCAATGGGTATGATGGCATAAAAGAGTATAAAAAGAAGACATTCCAATTGTTCGAGAGAGTACACAATAAAAGAATTCCAAAGTCTGAAGCTCATTGTTCTTAGTCAATTCATTTGCTGAGCGAAATCTTGTACACAAAAGAGAGTCTATATTCGTGAAAAATCTTGAGGAAAGTGTGGTAGAATATCTACACTGTGGAATCAAGGGAGAACATTGCTGTAACCTATGTAGCACAGACACTCCCCAGAAGCCTTCGTGTCATGTCTGACACTCCGACACGTGTCCAACATGCTTCGACACGTCCCGACACGCTCCGACACACGGTCAACGAGTGTCGAAAAATCCGACACGTGGTCAACTCTTTCCGACACGCTCCGACATGCGAGTCCAAAATTTCAACACACAATTCCGACACGCACGGGGTCAATTTTAAAAATTTCTAATACTTGAGAGGTCAAAATATAAATATACACAAAAGAAGTAATAAAATAAGTAATAAAATTGCTCTAAATATACACGCACGGGGTCAATTTTTTTTCAGTTTTTTTTTAGAATTGTTTTTTTTTAATCTTTTACTATGAAAGAAGTAATAAAAAAAATGCTATATATGATAAATAAATAAATTTAAATATATCATTTCAGCATTTTTCTTTAAACAATATTTTTCCTCTAAGTTTTGTGTATTATTGTAAAATTAAAATAATGAATGATATTATTTAATACTTTTTGTGTAAATTAATTCTAAACTATTTTTATTATTATTTATTTATGTATTTATATATAAAAATATATTTAATATATAACGTCGGAACGTGTCGAAATTCTCTATTTCTAATAAATGACGTGTCGTGTCGCATGTCGCGTGTCCGTGTCGGTGCTACATAGGCTGTAACATCTCTTTTGTTCATAGTGAAATCCAGCCGGTGGGCTATCAATGCGGAAGAGTGGACGTAAGCTTGAAATAAGCCGAACCACTATAAACCTTGTGTTCATTTTCTCTTCCCTACTCTCTTTTACTTTGATTATAATTACTTGTAATATCAAAAAAAGCGAGCTTCATTTTCATTGTCTAATATTGCTCACATATCACAAGAAATTGTTTTTGCACCTATTCACCCCCCTTTAGGTGCTTATACTAGCTATCTCAATAAGTAGTGCGCGTGGGCAAGCTTTTCGTCTCCACCCTTCTTGGAGAGTCTATATCTATGCCTGCCGTGTGGCTTTTCTATTAGGTGGGCATTTGTCGACGAGAAAGATGGAGTAAAAGGTAACAATTTATCTATGAATTAGATAGAATTGACCGAAAGATGCTGAGTCATGGCTTATGTCCAGTGGTAATTGTCTTCATGGTATTGCTGCAAGCTCGGAGACCTACTCAATAGTGCCAAGCTCTGGCTTCATTTTTATATGTTTATTATTTTCTTGTGTATAGCCAAATGTTTCGTTTGGGTTATATATACTTTGGATTGAAGGGTACACACGGCGTAATCAACTGATGAACTTTGCGTTTGGATGTTGAAATCCATGTATGTTCAGTAGGATATAAAATATAAATAATCATGGGAAATGGAAAAAGGAAAGGAACTGTGAAACGTTTATGAGAGCTGGAAAGAAGAGGCCAAGACAGAAGTGGATTGGTGTCAATTTAGGTGAGGGTTATTGCTTATTTTGGCAAATTTTCGAAGGAAAGGAAAATAATGAACAAGAAATATGAAGTTGGACATGGCCTGAAGGAGAGAGGAAAGACCAAAAATTGAAGAAGGTGGGGTAGTTGTCACTTAGGAGGACACATTTCACTGCAAATACTGACTATGACTAACTTTCATTTGGGCAGAAAAAATCATGACTAATGTCAGAGCGCCGACGATTTCGGCCATGGATGGGCCAAATCTCAAGATCTGGAGGAGAAGGACGAAACGGAGAAAACAGAGGAAGCCGACCCTGCTTGGGTTGAACTAGAAGTGGCAAAATAAGTCTTAGATCCATACATGACCTATTTAAATCATAAATTGGTCACAATGGATCACTTATTTTATAAATAAACTAGTTAAATGGGTTAAAAAATTGAATGTTTAAGATAAATGGGACTTAAATTGGTTGGACTTAAAACCCATTTTCAACTAAAATCCAACAATCTCTCATCCCTCTTTAACTTTATAAAAATATATTTTTTTTGGAATTGTATTTATTTTTATATTCTAATTTTTTTCTTTTTTTCCTTTTTTTTTTTTTTTCTTTTCTTTTCCTCCTCCTTCCTTAACCAATGGCTGGAATGGTGATGGCCGGTAACTGGCCAGGTGAGACTTGAGCTTACCAAATCCAGTGAGACTCTAGCTTGCCGGTGTTGGGCAAACTCAAGCTAACCGAATTCGGCGAGGGAGAGGCCTTGCCAAACGTCGGCAAGGCTCAAGCCTTGCTAGAACTAGTGAGGTGGAGGCCTTGCCAACATCCGGCGAGACTCAAACTCGCCGATATTGGGCTAGCCCAACGAGTTGGAAGCTCGCTAGTGGTTGGACACCAGCAGTCGGCTAAAGGAGAAGAAGAAAAAGAAAAATAGAACAGAGATAAGAGAAAATTTATATTATATTATTAAAAAATAAATAATGAAAAATTCGATTTTTTAAATAAAAATAATTAAAATTTTGATTTTAAAAATTCTTAAAATTTTATGAAAATTGTTCATTAAATTAATATTGCATAAAAGTATTTTAGTAATACTATTTAAAAAAATCATAAGAAATAAGCTTTCTTAATTTTAGTTAAATAGGTCAGGTATGAGTTGAGTATGAATTGGGTCGGGTATGAATAAAAAAATTTGCACTACAATAAATGGGTTATAAATGGATTAAATAAGTTGATTTTGATTGGATCTTTTAGGACCCGACTTGACCCACTCATTTAACAAGTCTAGGTTTAATGCAAAGGTGGTCGCACTAGTCACAACGTTAGCAACTCCGCTAATGGTGACGGTGGAGGAGTGGAGGTCGGTGGCCATGGATGGAGGAGGAAGAGAGCAAAGGTGAAGAGAGATAAAAAATTTACTTAAATTCCACATCAATTGCTGATGTGAATATTTAAACACATGTCAAGATGTTATTGAATATGAGTGAAAAAAATACATGACACGAAGGATATTGGCACGGTGATATCAAAACATTGAATATTTTCTCATGACTAACTTTCATTTGGCTAGAAAAAGTCATGACTAATGTAAGAGGTCAAATCGAACTCACGTAGATTTTCTCAGATCTGTTTTTGCTTGAGTAATCACAGAAGTATGTATTGCATATAGTGGAAAGAGAGCGGTCGAGTGCAGTGCAAGTGAGTAATAGGAAAACCAGTTTTCTTGTATTGGCATGAAAGGATGCAGAGTATGATTGTTCCCTTTACCGTGGAATGCAAAAACTACTTAGTTATACCATCGAAACTATCCACGAGCCGTTCCACATAAGCTTTTCAAGGATTGAGTAAACAAGAGGAGAAGGGTTTGTGTCTGTCGCGCAAAACAATTCGACTAAGCTAAACCCTCCATTTATAGCCGTCGTATAGCCTTGTAGGGTATACTTCTGCTACTTTTTCAGTAGTTTACTGATTTGTAATTCAACATCAATATTAAACCAACAGTCTGAATGGATGGAAAATATAGAGTTCAGGACACGCATGACAAAATTTATATTCCTCTATTTCATTATTTTTTTGTTTCCCGAAACAGGTTTGAAACAAAAATCTATTTGATAACGCAATTTCATTTTTCTATTTTTGAAAAATATTTTTATCCCAAAAATATATTAGGAGTAAGAAATCACAATCTAATATTTTTAGTTTTTCTACTTTTGAAATAAAAGCGAGAAATGAAAAGCTTTCTCATCGTTTACTCTCATCATCGTCCGCCACCCATCCATTGCCTGTGGGACGCCCGCTGCCCGCCACCGATCGCCAAACACCGGCAACCGCCAAACTCTAATCACTCGTTGCCGAACGCCCACCACCAAATGCCTGCCGCTAGCTACTAGTCATCAGCCACCCGCCCCCATACATCCGGTGCAAACCACTCGCTGCCAGTTGTCAACCATTGCTTGCCATTGACCACAGATCCCCAGATGCCGACCGCTCGCCGACTATAGCCATCCATCGATCACTCAATGCCCGCCACTATCCCATACAAATAGAAATTTTAAATCGTTATCAAATGCATTACTTTGCCTAGGTTTTGTCATGTGCACCCTTAACATCGTGATGTAACAGTGTCTGTTCAGAACGATAGCTTTATTGCCGGTGGATAGACAGGCAAGACTTTATGCATGGGATTCGATGGACGTGGTGCCAATTTTCAATGAATAATAAGCGCAGAATGCAAGTACACTATTTAAATGATATACCTTCCATTCCCTTACATGTAAGAGAACTTTTGAAGAAAAATGTTGAGAGAACTAAATTAGAGACTCCAAAAAAATGATTTGCTTGAGAAGGCGTTCAAACTAAGCTGTTCTGTACACAAATGAATAACATTTAGGTAACTAATATGCCCTCATCTAAGAAGAAGTCCCATCAATTCCATCAGGCAGTAAGCGGAGAATCATCTTACTTAATGCAACATTAAGAATGAATCAAATCAAGCCTGAACTTCAATCAGTGCATCATCTAACTGCACAATTATGCCTTGTCTCTTCGTTAGGATCTTCCTGATGAAGATACCCCAATGCATCACTGCCTATCTTGAGCCAGCCGATAAAACCTTTGCTGGTGCCTCTAACAGAACCACCATCATATAATGGGGTCCTAAAGCACCTGTCATCATGTGGCGGGCTCCGACTGAAAAAAGCCATCAAATAATCCAAACTATCTTCAGAAATGGCTGGCAGCGAATCTTCCGTCCAAGATTGCCTTTAGGAGGAGGAAGTGTACTGCTATATTGGAAGATTGATATAGCAGCAGATGGTGGTTCAGAGAGGGGAACATTCTCATTCACTGCATAGTCCATTTGGCTCGAAAAATGGATCATATGGCTCCGCATGGCATATTGGAAATTGTTACTGTGCAACCGTATTGGCAATCTGACAGTAGGGATAGCATTGTCTCCTTGAGGAATTAGAACATTCAAGGGGTCTGTCTATAAGGGCTGCAGTGCAGCGAGACAAACACTTCAATTAAGTGAAAGCTCCATGGCATTTCCAGAATTGGAATTTTGCAACTTTTCTGGCAATGCCAAATCAGTTACACCAGAGTGTCCTGGAGAAAGAACTAAAACACTGGTGTCGTTAGTAAACTGAGGCCATTCTTATAAAGAATTTAGAACGAATGGTTGTGAGCTTTTACTATAACAGAAAGTGCTACTAAATTTTTTTCCTTACCCTGCATGTCTCGTTAGTTTTTCTTGCCACTGGTCTTTGTTATCTTTAAGTGTTTCAATTGACAAGGCCCTTTTCAATTTATGACATACAAGTTTAACCAACCTTCTTTTCAAATATATGATCTTCCAGTCACCATTTGATGAAAATGCACATATAAACACATTGCCGTGTCCTTATTCCATCTATTCATGTCTACCTAGCGATACCAGTATCTTGTCAATCTTCACTTAAGTGAAGTGTCCATGAGTATCTGCCCTCCCCCTCCCCCAATCCCACACTCAAGACAGTACCTGTTACCACTGAATTTTTTAGTTGCTTTTTAATTGCTGGGACAGAACCCATAGATACATATGTACGTATTGAATGAGGCTCATTTTGCAACAATCACAGCTCGTAGAATATACCTTTTCATTTACAATTAGCAGTGGCTATTGACTGTTCTCCACATTGCATGTCCTTATAAGTCAGTTTGGTACTTCAGCTCATATATCTTTCATGTCCAAATTGAAGTGGCATTTCTTAGATTGACTAATATGAAGTACTCAATTATTGCCCTTTTACCTTTGCACTGATATCTACAAGATTACGACCTTTGGTAGTGACCTGCAGAAACCTACCCCTATTGTTAGTTATCAGTTAAAACTGTTTCTGAGCAGTTTTGGTTCCATCTAAAGATTCATTAAAGCCTAACTTACAAAAGAGAAACCTCTACATATTACTTGTGGATCAGTGCAACAACAGGGCAAAATTAGTAAAATCTCCTTCGATGCAAGTTCATTTGAAGGTTACCTCGACAAAGAAACGTCTTTGTATTATGTTCCGTTTTATGTGAAACTCAAATCATAAGGATCTGGAACACAAGCTTAACAATCAAGCGGTAAGTCCTATTTCCATCGTTATTTCACAGGCGACATCTTTGTATGTGCTTAAAGGGAGAGAGGGCCTTGTGTTTTAGAGCACATACCTTCAGCATTGGAGTTTGCACTTGCCAGAGGAGCTGCTGGACCAACTGGAGTGACACAGAGTGGTGGAGCCAAATTACATTGAACAGGGTTGAGACTTTCAATTTGTCCTCCAAAGACTTGAGAAGGAGAAGAGAATTGGCTCTTTTTCTGCATTATACCAGAAAAGGTCTCACCATTGAACTCCCTAACATCATTCCAGTTAGCCAAGGCCTTTTTTTCACGATTGTATCTCCAAATTCCTGTAAGCAAAACACTCGGTATATCCGTCAAGCTGGACTAATGGAAGTATTTATCTCCACTATTGAAAATACATGCTCTGACTTCGAGCGACAATTTCTTTTTTTAGCAAGTAATGTTGCATTCCGACGGAGGAACTTGTCTTCAGAGTAAGTGCAGCACAGAGAAAGAAGAATAAAAACACATTGAAAGAACCTCAATTCACTTCACGCCCATGGCCGCCCATTTCTCCACTGCATGAATGTCAGGTGCTCGAAAGATGTAATGGAGAGTTCAATCAAGGCAAGGCTCCTCAGGGTAAAGGTGCAAAGTTCAGAAAGGACCGGTGGAGAGATAAAACATGCATCAACTTGTGTTGTGCAAGTAATTAAGATTTTCATAGATTTGAACTTGGAAAGTAATAGTTGCAATGTGAATGTGTTAATCGTTCAAACTACAATATAATGAGGAGTGCCTCAGATTTTCATGGATGACACCGAATCAATTGTGGAAAGTGTTCTCTAACTTACTCAGCCTTTTTTTGTATAATTTTAACTACGGAATACAGAAGAACACTTAGATTGACAAAGTCACTATCCTCAACATTGCATTGCAAAGAGCAACAGCTCAAACTGGACTCTATTATGGATCTAAATAAAGCATCTAGGTTATCTTTTTATTCTCTCCACAGGCACTTCATATTACTTTCACTCGTCAAGAAAAAAAAAAATCAACTACATATCCAACCAACTCCTTTCAAGTTTCCATCTCTGATCAATTTTAGCACCTATCAAGTCTCACAGATACAAGTGAACATAAATATACTGATTACATAGAAAATATGGGACAACTAATTGAATTCCCCATGATGGGGTGTGGCGAGTGAACTGGCTTGACAAAATTGAGTAGGAACTCCTTGGTTACTTACCTTCTCTTGAGCAGAAAGTCGATCAGTAGCAAAATATTCCCTGTCTTTGACTAGGCCGATTGGTTGACCATCAGTGTTGAATACAGCACCATGCTTCGTCTCGCCATCAGGATAGTCCAAGTAAAGTTTCCACTTTGTTTTGCAAGTCTTTGCATGGCGTATCAGGATATCCCACTTCTTCTCTGCTATGCTCTTGCTGAGAATCTATGATGAGTGAACACACAGGATTTACATTCTTGGCAGTCAATCAAACCCTAATTGGGAATCATTAACTGAGTGCTTACCTCTCTCAATTTCTCGGGGTCTGTGAACAGTTGCAGTAGAAAGTCTTCCACTTTATATATTCCAGCATCACTCAGTTTTTGGTGAGATTTCCCACCTTTGGCAATGTTCTCCAACCTCCAAACCTCATCATCAGATGCAGGTGGATGATGTTTCATGTATGCTGTAAAATGAAGAGCACATATACAATTAGGTCCGGGCGCTATTAGATTAATTTGTAGAAGCAAACCTCTAGGAGGCTTGCAATCTTTCCCCTGAAACTGATCCAGAGTGTGGACATTTACGAATAACAAACAAACCGATTGCTTCTTATTTATCAGAATTTTTGTTCGAGTTGTAAAGGTCCACACGAAATGAAGCTATAAATTAAAAAATTGAAGACTGGATGTCCAAAATCATGTTTATGTTCAGTCATAAAGGATAAGGTTGATATACTGTAGAAAGACTATGAAGGACCTACCTTCCCCTCTATTTTCCTTGACTTGGAAGGCATCTGTTTTGGCTTCTCGGATTCGTGTATTCTCACAAAAACCCGTTGCCACCTTAAGCCCTATCCTGAATCTTTTACTCCTATTCCAACTGGAATTGTCAGTAAAAATCAATTCTCCTATCTCCCCAACACCTTCCTTGAGCTTCACTACGAGATCTCCAGCCAAAAGCGGCCTCTTTCCTTCACGTTGTTTAACCACCTGGCTCTCAAACTCTTCTTGGGTCCAGTTATCCTCATCATCTTTGTTGAAGTCACCTTCGAGCACGACGACGTCCAACTTAATGGAGGATTCCGGGCCTGATCTAACAACTTCCCCGTATTTGCATTGATCAAGGCAACAGAAATGCAAGCACCCCTCTCCTTCTAGTTTCTGTCCAGTATATAGAGAATCTGACAGTTTGGTTTGAATGTGAAGCCGTAAGTCTCTCACATCATTCTCTCCCGTAGATTTAGCATTATCCCTGCATTCTCTCCAGAAACCAACCATCAGAAATAGGAATGTGTATAAAAACGGAAAATTGGAAAAGTAATGACAAAGAGAGACAAAATACCCAACATCTCACTTGGACAGGTCTTACTGCCGAGGAAACTACAAGGATAATTAGACCCATCATTTTATTTGTTTAATAATGCACATTTAAAAAAAAATGAAGTAAAATAAAATAAAATGTTCCACTGCTCGCAAGCCACAAAAATTATGTTCTAAATTGAGCATTGACACTTTTGTGCACGACCGAGTCATTGTGGCCTGACACTCACTGAGAGCTCAGACTGCCTGCTTGGGATGGTAGCGGTAGGTCGGACCCTTATTCCCCAAAACATCAACAATGCATAACCCGTCAACACTACACAGAAAGCCTTTCTCAACAGCATCACGAGGGAAGTGCATTCATACCTTGCAAGTCGGGGAGAATGAATGTTTCCAAGCTCCACTGCTTCCATCTGTTCAAAACCACCAACAGCAGAATTGCCAAAGTTGGAGACAAACAAAAAATGAAGCAGAAGGGATATGACAGAGACAAACCAATAAATTTATACTCTGTTTATCTTACCAGTTTCTGAACAGCATACTCTAGTGAGTGCAACCGTTGCGCTATCACTTCAAGAGCATGCCCAGTGCAACTACACATGTAAATTACACCGTGATAACAGCCGTCTAGTGGACTCATTCGTAACCAATAGACAAATATCCATATGTAACCTATTATTCACTAGTCCAAATAAATGTCAGACCTAATTACAGGATAAAAATATAGATACTACACTCAAAAACAAAAAGAGTCGACATGAAGCTGGTATACGTATATATCCAGGACAGTTATAAAAGAAGCCAGTAAAGTTAATTAGTAGCTATCTACAAATGCAGAGTCTTTTCAGTGATTAACATTAAAAAAAAAAAAAAAAAAAAGTGTCTGCAGGTATTCCCCTTTGCCTAAAAGAATCATGGATTGATGGCATATGAGAATCTGATGATATTTTCATATGGCGAGACAACACACATGGAAATTCTACTGGAGGAATCAATTGATGCAGATAAGATACTGCCAATGAACCCAAGAAATATATTCACCTTTGACATTCAGGCGAGTGAGACTTAGGCCGCTCCAGCACTTCTCTAACCTGTTTAGCAAAGAGCGATAGCAAAGAATTACGTTGCAAGAATCATCTGTCACGTAATCATTGCATTCAAGTTTCACATCACAGGCACCTTCTTTGTCCTCCTCCTACATTTAAATTAATATCAACCATATTTCCAAGATTCGCGGTGACAGTTATGTCCAGGGCACTTCATTGAAAATTTGGATCTTTATGTGATTCATACTGTCCAAAACAACATGAAAAGCCTAAAGCATGTTCTCAGTGCAATTGCTTCAATGAAAAGCCTAGAACATACAATGGGTCATTTTTACCACACAAACAATAATTCTCTATACATCTCACAGCTATTTGTCATACAGATTTCCATCCAGAAACTGACTGGACTGTTAGAAATTCATCTAACTGCTTCTACTCAAAGAGATCAGGAATTGAAAATATAATAAGGATTGCACTTTGTTGGCTACTTTACTCATCTTACCACACTCCACACATCCTCCTTTGTCAAACAGCGACACGGCATGAGATTTGTCTCAGACCCATTCCATGCTTTACTGCATGAACATCAGCACAAAATTAAAAGTGAGATAGGATATTTTAGACTACAGGATAGCAAAGTAACCTGGTAAAGATAACAGCTCACTTGCTAGGCAAATGATTCTACCAAGAATACAGCTAGAATCAGGAGGAAGTACTGCGATTGGCAAACGCAAAATCACAAAAGAGCCGAGACGACGACATTCGAGGTCTTTCATACTTCGCATTAGAACAAGAGCACAAACCCACCAACAAAGAACTGAACGAAAGCGATTTAGAACGGTCATGAGGCAAAAGCTTATCGATGGGGGGCTTTCACCACATCTCTCATTTCAAGAATCTTCAACTCAAGAGCCCTTCATTGAATCTCCCTCAAGTAAAGCTAAAACTAACGCAAGATCATCAAACAGTGAACCAAGCATCGAAACGTTAGGAGGGTACGGCGAGCTTACTCGATCGGAGGGAAGCATGGCCTCTTGTGTTGAATTGGTTGACCTGAAGAAGAGGAGGAAGGCAAAGCTCTCTTCTGCATCGACATGGTTTTCCTGTTCTGCCTCTTCCCTCGACCTGAAGAATTTTGCGCCGACTCCGATTTTCATTTCATTTCTGGAGCTCAACAAAGATCTAACGAAGCCTCTGAATTTTGAAGTGAAAAAAATTGAGCCGCCAAAGAGGGGAGAGGAAACGCTAAATGAATCTCGGAGAAACTTCAAGTACTTTTCCGCGAAATGTTGCCCTACTAAGCTGAATTTACTTATCTGCCCCCGTAGCCTCATGAAGAAGCTGCATGTAGATTTTTTTGGGCGGCGCTTTGTTACCGCCTTTTGCCTGTTGAATAACTGAACTATTTTTTCCGTTCGACACTAACTTGAGGCAAACCTTTTACAATTCCACATCGGTTATCATCCGTGCATGGCTTTGAAAGAGCGACGCAAAAATTCAATTAATCCCTTCTCATCACACGTAATTATAATTCATGTATCATGATAATTAATGAACGTTTGTTCTAAATTATTTATCGAGAAATTGATTCGAGGAATATATGAGGATTATTAATATGGCTTTTCGTCAAATTGACAATGTCAAAACGATTTGTTGCTGCTACTTGTATTAAAAAAGGGTTTTCTTCAAATGTTTTGAAGGCTATAATATTTCATTAAAGAACAAGAAAAAATATGCATATGTTTTCTTCCTTTCTTGGGAGAAAAACCACGAAAAGCCCTAAGTTATGCATTTTTGCTGAGGAGCACAGTTAAAATCCTACGTGGCTACTGGCATGGTGCTGCTGTGGATTAAGTAAACGAGAAACGACGTCATTTCTCTATTTCTCTGGATTGCTCTTCATCTCTCTCTTCTCCTTCTTTGTTAAAAATCCGACGGTAGCTTTCCAGATATATCAGCATTTGGCTTAGCAACTGAGTAGTTGGTAGGGGTGCCAATGGGTCAGGTCAGGTCGGGTTTTGTTAACCGACCCGACCCGAAACACATTAGATGGGTTGCTGGGTTTCCTTTTTTTTTTTTTTTTTTTTTCTGCGAGGTTCGGGCTGGGATGGTATTGTCAGTAGGGTTAATACCATTAGGATCTGTTACCATATTAGTCTTCAAAGTGACAGAAAGCTACGCTCATATTTATAGTTTTTATGTCATGTGCATGTGTCAATGCAATAGTTTTGTTTTTCCCTCGTTTTGTTCTAACTTTTCACGAATTGTTGGTTTTTTAATGACTAAGACAACTTCTCTTTTTACTCTTTCTCAAGAGTAAAAAGAGTCTGAATTCAAGATGGAAGATCTTGAATCGCATAATGACCGAGAGTACATAGCCAAATCAAGCAAGGAGGATAGCTTGGCAGTTGTATGTTTCTGATGGGCTCTACAACACAAATAGGCATTGTATGTAAATGGAGTCGTAAGGCCTGATGCACGCTGAGTGCATGTGTTCTTAACACTACGAAGTACTGAGAAAAGGTGTAAGACCAGTTCTACATTCAATAGCAGACAATTTTTACATCGCATTTGTGTCCAAACTTGAAATATAGAACAGTTACTCATTTACACGATTTTGGTGACACCAGAGGGTAATAAATCAAACTGGAAAGCCTAATTAATGCACTAATGTCAAACAAGGTGGACAACATCAGGTTGCATTGGCAGCACGGGCATGGAATGAACTAATTAAGCTCCTCTTCAGGCAGATTGTGAAGATTAGAGAAGCTTTGATATAACATGACAAGAAGTCCAAAAGGCATTTGAGGCAGCCCTGAGAAGTACTGGGTTCTGATAGATCTTGAAAAGAACAGACATTGACCACAATTACGTTGTGTGTGTGTGAGAGAGAGAGAGAGAGAGAGAGAGAGAGTTGCAAAGGTCAAGAGCTGGATAAATCTGCAGGAGTATGGAGTCTAAAAGAACAGCGTAAGATTCAAACATACTCCAGCATAGAAGATATAGGAAAGTCACATGCTGAAAATAATAAACCAATATCTGAAAGGAGATTAACTAAAAGACACACCCAATGGCTGTTGGCCCCCAGGATGCTACGTTATAGATGACTTTGCTCCCATCCCATGCCTTCCGGAGCTTTCCTTTCTTCTTTTTCACAGAGAATGTCTTGCTAAGAGCTAAAAGGAAATTGAAAGTATGTCAGGACTCTTCTTATCAACCAGTGATGCATAAAATGTTATCCCCTTTCCATGCAATAATTTCAGTTGCGCTTTAGTAAGCACTTCCATTCAAATTACAAAAGTAAAAAGGAAAAAAACCAGTATGATGACTAAGCAGACTCACCTATATTAATACGAGCAAAGTTTCTGAAAAACCAAACGCCAATAAGATTTGGTAACAGCTGAAACTATCAAGTAGTGCCTATAGCCACAAGTAACTTATAAAAAGACAGCACAAGAGGTTCAAAGATCAGCCATATTTAACATCTAAATCAGTGGTGAAAGAATATGCCTTTGTGGGAATGACCATCTTTTCATGGGAAGGTTTTCAGTTTCCGCAACACCATGCAAGTTATAGAATTGGAAACTTAAAAAGCATATCTGGAAGAACTTGCAAGACTAGTGTGATTAAAAAAATTACAATGGACAATTTGTTTATGATGGATGGAATCCTTTCAAGATACAGAGCAGTGTATCAACACCAACAGCTGTCCACCAAATCCTATGGCATGGTGCAGGAGCTTTCAAAGTTTGATAGATTGAGCATACTATATACGCTGAGGAATTGTTCATATGATGCATCATTGCACGTGCCTAGCAGATGTAAATAGAAAAAGCAGTCAGGAGTCATACCAAAGCATGACAAGCAAGTTCAACTTATTGAAATATCAAGAAAGCTTGCCACTTATTGAAATGTCAAGAAAGCTTGCCCCTTCGTTCTTTCCCTGAATACACAAAATAGAACACTTATCTATTACCCAGAGACCTATACAGACAGTGGCGAATTTTGCGGTGGAAACTTCACCCCTTTTAACAGCCATTGACCCGAAAACATTCAGGAAGAAAGTACAGCACCAGCTATTCCTCCAATGACATTCATGACTCGAAGTAGGTTCAAACGATACGATCACCATCTATCCAAAAAAAAAAGAGTCATTAGACATTCACTTCCGCCACAGTCACCGACTACTTCAGCCCTCGAGAGAACAGGATGATGCACAAACGAAACGCTCGGATTAAATTCACTAGCGAAAGTGCAAAGCACACTGCATTTCCACTCCCATCTCTCGAAAATCCACGAAACGAACCGAAAAGACAACGCCACCAGAAAGGCCCAGGATCGCATCGACGCGCGCAGCACCAGATTAAACACGCGCCATACATACCCTGCCGACTTCGGCGAATTTCTAGAGCGTAATCCAGGACTACAGGGGAGAAGCGAACCTTGAAATTCCGCTGGAAGCTGTATCGGAGCTCGGGGTCGAGAGCCGACTCGTCCTCCTCCTCGGCGTCGCCGGCAACGATCGACTGATTCGGCGGCGACTAGGGTTCCGGCAGTCGTGAGCGAAGGCACAGTCTTGTCGTCGGAGAAGAAGGCGGAGCCGAGAAAGATGAGAACGTTTTGCTTGTTTGGATTTTGAGTTATTGTGTTTCGGGTCGAAACAATGTTCCAACCCTACCCGACCCTAAACATATATTCTTTGATTGTTTCGTATCCGTCTCATAAACAATATCAAAACCCGAAACAAGTGGAATATTTGTTTCGTGTTTGGATCGTGTTCGGGTCGGGTCGGGTTGGGTTTTTTTTTACACCTCTAGTTTTTTTTTTTTATCGGTCCTACTCTAATCCTACTCTAATAGTCACTCTCAGACTTTTGCTCTGTCTCATTGCAAAGCGTGAGAATCGAAATCCACTCCTGAAATGAAACCGTCCTCATCCCAATCCACCCTGAGGAGGTGGGGATTTAAACCTCCACCTCCCCTTTCAAGTTGAAAGAGTTGCCATTGAGGCGAACTGAAGAGTGGTTTACACCCCTAGTTTGGTAATACAATTCTAACCCATTCAATCGTACCTCTTCCCCAGTAGCATTCTCCAGTGACGAGCAAATCTCTAGCACTGCTTCCTCTTTGAGAGCGTTCAGGATATGATTGTATGAAGAAATAGCATGGTAATTGGAATCCAACAGAGTCGTTATGGTGCGGACAAGAAGATGAATAGCCCTACTTGACCTGAATGCTAAGACAAAGACAACTTCAATCTCATGAAATGTACGATCTTCAACCTCCAAGATCTTGCACTTTCAACCATGCATGACTGAAATCAAGTTTTAGACTAGATTGGGAAGAATTCTCCCTAATTCACTTCACTTGTATGCAATTCGGATGGAACCCAGTTGTTTTGTGACTTCGTGGCTGGTGAAAAGGATAATCAGAGGTCTAATAAGAACTAAACATCTTAAAAGAGTACGGAGAACACATGAAAAAATAAAGTACGGAGATGGAAACAGGATGCAAAAGCTAAGTAATGTTATACTTCAACGCAAGCCTTGCCATGTTTCTCAATTCAAGAGTACTCAACTCGAGAACTCTTCATTGACTTATCCTCAAGTAAAGCTAAAACTAAGACGATCTTCATACAATTAATCAAGCATGGAAACATCAGGTGGGAAGAGTGAACTTACTTGATTGGAGGGCAGCGTGGCCTCTTGGATTGAGTTGACTGACCTGAAGGAGTGGAAGTCAATTCTGTCTGTATTTTTATTGTCATTTGTGGACCTTAGCAAGATCTAACAGAGTATTTGAAATTCGAAAGTTTTTGGTTGCTGAAAAAATGCAGCAGAGAAAAGACTGAGAAAATTAACAGTCTAAAGGAGTGCGATTCTCTGTGCACCGTCTGAAGAAGGCGGCCCTCGTTTCCAAGAAGAGTGACTTCGTGTTCACGTGCATTTCCTGGAAATTTCAAGAAAAGAGACTCCATGTTCAGCTGCATTTCCAGGAAAGGTTGCCTCTTCTGCCCAAATTTACTAAAGTTTCCAAGAAAAATGACTCCATGTTCAGATGCATTTCCAGGAAATGTCGCCTCTTCTTCCCAAATTTATTAATTTGCCCCCTTGCCCCGATTAAAATACTTGTGGGATTTCTATTTGTCAATAGATTACATGCTCCTACATTACTTATTGCTTTGGGTTAATACTCTGAAAAACCTTAAACTAGTACACATGTAACAAATTTAGCCCAAACTATCTTTTTTACCATGAAAAATCCCAAACCAGTACATATGTGACAAATTTACCCCGACTGACCATAAAAAATCATAAACTGGTACATTTATTACAAATTTACCCCAACCTAATTTATTCGATCACAAAAAACCCCAAACTAATAAACTTGTGACAAATATGACATCCGCTAAATTGGATTAATACCACAAAAAAATCACAAATATTGTAAATTGTGACAAATAGAGCGTAAAATCCCAAATTGGTATACTAGTCAACTGTCACGTGTCATTTAACTTAATAATTGTGACAAATTGAGGGTAAATTTGTCACAAGTGTAACAGTTTTGGGTAAATTTGTCAAATGCATACCAATTTGGGGTTTTTTGTAGTAAAAAAAAATAGTTTTGGATAAATTTGTCACAAGTGTACCAGTTTGGGGTTTTCAGGGTATTAACCCTATTGCTTTTAACAAGTTACAAAAAAAAATTCAATTAATGGCTTCTAAGTAACAACTTAAGAATGTGTGTTCTAGTTATTTGTTGACAAATTACATGTACCATATATCGATTTGAGGAATATATGAGGTGTCAAGGAAAATGCCCTAATTGATTTTGAAGATTGATAAAACTTTTTTTAATTATCTTTTGATTCTAATGGTAAGCTTTTTAAGGGGAAAACTCTGATGTGCATCATCAAATGTTACTCATCAGACTCAAGGATGTAGTGAACATCTTATCCTTAATATTCAATCTCAATGGAATAAGGATATTGATCCGACTTTGAGTCGTTGTGCTAATGGCTAGAAGAATAACGTGGATTCCTTGCCTTATATATATATCGATTGTCCGAAAGGAAAATATTGAATGCAATATTACTTATTTAGAACATCCCCATCTATCAATGGAATAATCAATTGAAGACAGAATGTTTTCCAAAGGAATGACTCAACTTATGGAAACCCTATCTACTATATGAGCAGCAAATCTTTCGTGAAACTTTAGTCTCAACAATCCAGAAGTGATCAATTCTTCTTCAACATTCAAGTCCAATAGGTCGATTGGATGAATGATCCTCAAAGCTTGAGTCCAACGGAAGTCGTGATACTGAAGGATCGGAAGAGCATTGAATTCTGAATTCAAAATTTTAACAAAATCTTATCTTCAATACTTTCGTATTTCTCGTGAGTTATACATTGTAATCTCTTGTTAGTGGATTACATGCTCCAGCATCGGTTATCATCTATGCGTGGCTTTGAACGACCAACGCAAAAATTCAATTACTCCCTTGTAATCACACGTAATTATAATTCATATATTATAATAACTAATGAATGTTTATTCTAAATTTTTATTGAGAAATTGATTGAGGAATATATGAGAAGAAGTAATATGGCTTTTCGTTGAATTGACGATGTCAAAACGATTTTTTTTTTTTTGGTAAGTAAGAAGTAATATAAATATAAAAAGGGGGGCAAAAAAAAAAAGAACCGGCTTCAAAGACTCGCACTCAAAAGAACAGTCTCAAAAAAGTGAAAGGAAGCCGGGCAAAGGCCAAGCGGCCAAAAGACGACAAAAGAAAAACAACATACACTAAGACCATGAACCGGCTACACATCAAACTGTGAAGATAGCAGGGTCCAATTCCCAGGAGCGTTGTAATCTTCTGTTTCTTGGGGAATCCTCCACATTTTTGAAAGTGCATGCTTTATCTTTGACCACCTTCATGAGATGCATCTTCATAGAAGAAGTAAAAATCCGCGCACCCCTGAAGAGGATGTCATTTCTGTTCTTCCACACAATGTGGCATAAAGCACCAAAAGAAAAGCGGGCGATGCAATTATGGAAGTCCTTGCCGGATAGCAAGGCCGAGACCCAGATAATTGTTTCCTCTCATGGATTGTTCCTCCAAGGAATACCACACCTAGCCGCCCAAAAGGAGGCAACTCCCGAAGTAACCCGATAGCCAAAAAAGAGGTGATTAACCGAGTCAGGTTTTTGTTCTTCCTCCCATGTCAAAACGATTTTTTGTTTCTACTTACATTAAAGAAAGGTTTTTCTTCGAATGTTTAGAAGGCTATAATTTATCATTAAAGAACAAGAAAAATTATGCATATGTTTTCCTTTTTTCTTGGGAAAAAAATAATGAAAAGCCCTAAATTACACATTTTTACTAAAGAGCATAGTCAAAAGCCCTACGTGGCCACTAGCATGGTGTTGCTGTGGAGTAGAGCTGGCAAAAAAGGTCATAAACTCATATTATGACTCATTTTTAGTTAAATGAATTATATATGGATCAAGTGAAAGTTAAATATGAGTTACAAATAGGTCTTATAAAGTAAAGCAAGAAAGGAAATGGGTATGAATGGGTTATTAGGAAACCCACTTTGATTGAACCCATGGCCTTCCTCCTTTGCGGCAGAGGCTCTGCCTCAATTTTCTCTTCCTTCCATGACTACAAATCTTTGGATGAGTAGAGCACCCCACTTCCTTTCTGATCCTAACCGATTGCAACCACCGCCTACCCTACCATCACACCGCCATCTCCGTCCTCGATCCCGAGCTTGTCGGCCTTAGGCGAGTCGCGAGCTCGCCGGCTTCAACGGAGCTCGAGCTCGCCTGGATCTGGCGAGTCGTGAGCTCACCGGCCTCGACGGAGCTCGGGCTTGCCTGGATCAGGCGATCCGCGAGCTCACCGGCCATGGCCGAGCTCGAGCTCGCCTAGATCTAGCGAGCCGCAAGCTCGCCAGTTGTGATGGAGCTCGAGCTCGCTTCGCTTGGATCGGCCAAGCCCGAGCTCATCGGCCATGATGGAGCTCGGCAGCTCAGGCTCACCTGAATCGGTGAAGCCTTGATCTTGCGCGGACTGCGGCTTGGCCGGTCACCGTCAACGGAGTAACAAGGGAGAAGAACAAGGAGGAAAAAGAAAGAAAAGAGAAAAGAAGAAAAAGAAGAAAATAAAATAAATAATAATATCAAAAATTTTAACATAATAAAAAAATTTTGATTTTTTTAAATGATATTTGGTAGATAGATATCTATATACATACTAGAGAAGTACTTTTAGATGAAGCTCAATACTGTTTAGATTGATAAATAGAAATTCTAAACATCATAATGTAATTTTTAACTTAGTGAACTAAAATCAAGAAATCAACCAAAATTAAAAACAATTACAATTAAGAAGCTATGCATTCTCGCATTATAAGCAAATATTATTTTCATGTTAATTATTAGCTCATCAAACTTTTTCTTATCAAGAGTTCTTCAAAAGTATTTCAATTTAAAGGTTTTTCACATTTTTTATTTTATTTACTTTTTAAATTTGGTGTGAATTTTTTATTTAAGTAACTAAATTGAGGTAAATATAAATGTGTTTCGATAATATGGGTTAGGTATGGGTCATTAAATTTACATCACATGGAAAATGAGTCAAAATTGGTTAAATTGGTCAATATGGGTCGGACCATTTTCGACCCGACCAAAACCCGACCCGACCCACCCATTTGACAGCCCTACTGTGGATTAAGTAAATGAGAAACGACGTGGTTTCTCTGGGTTGCTCTTCGTCTCTCTCTTCTCCTCCTCCTTTGGGGGTTAGTAGTGGTGTTAGGAATCGAATCGAAAATCGAACCGAACCGAACTAAACCGAAAATTTAGTTTTTTCGGATCGGTTTTCATTAAAAACCAATGTTTTTTTTTATTGATTCGGTTTTTATCGATTAACCAAACCGAACCAAACCACAAACTGATAAAATTAAACCATTAAAAATTCAGTTTTTATTTCCCTCGACAGGACCGAGCCTCCCCACATCGTAAACCCAGAATCTCTCTCTAGTTTCTCTCTCGCTCTCTCCCTCTCTCTCTCTCTCTCTGTCTCTCTCTAGCTCGCTTGCTCACTCGCTGGCTTCCGTCTTTCTCTCCGGCTATCTCGGCATTTAAGGCTCTGAACCTCAATCGTCCGTCGAGACGCCGTCGATTTCCCTCCGCTTTCTGTCCTTTTAGGGTTTTTCGAGTCGTCGTGTTCATTTCCTGGTCATTTGCACCTCTTTTTTTTCTTTTTTTCTTTTTTCTTTTTTGAATTTTTTGTGAATTTTTCTCGGTCGAGATTGCTGTTTTGCTCTGTCCGGGCGTCGTTTTCCAGCAGCAGCGAGTTTCGACCGCACCTTTTTTTCTCTTTTGTTTTTTTTTTTTCCTTTCGACTTTGTCCGTCGTTTCCCGCGCGCGAGATTAGGGTCTCCCCCCTCTCAGATGCCATTTGCTCTGAATTTGCTTTCGCCGACGTGGTGCTTGCGATTCGGAATCTGTTTCATCGTTCTGTTTTCGGGTCGTGCCGATCATTTTCTGTGCAGGCATGTACCGGTCGCATTTCGTGAATTATCGACGAAATAGCTTGGCTTGGTTGTAGCATGGCTGATTTGGCTTCTTTGATATGGCTTGTTGGGGTTTCTGCTTGAGATCGCATACTTGGCTTTTGTTTTGTTTCTTTTGGTTTTTAAAACGCCCCACTAAGAATTATTAAAAAAAAAAAAAACCAAAAATCAAAAATCAAAAATCGAAAAATCAAACCCAACCGAACGGTGTACGTCACGATAGTATATGAAGAATACAAAATGCAATCAGGGGAAAAGGATAAGGACGATGCTTATGGTAGCAATTTCTGAAATGGAGGAAAGTGTGATAAATCTAGGAGAGTTGGACACGGCCTAAAAGAGAGAAAGAAGAGGCCCAAAAACAGAAGTGGGTAGGTATCAACTTAGGAGAGGGTAACTGCTTATGTCAGCAATTTTCGAAGGAAAAAGAGAAATGAAAGATGCATGAAGTTACCACCCATCGTGGCGGCGTGGATGGTAGGGCTGCCGGACTCCATTGCAGAGGTCCCAGTTGCGAATCCCCGCGGCTGTGGGGAAAGTGCCGCTTGGTGATCTTACCCGGGGGTGCGTGGGTGGTGGTCTGCGTTGCCTCCCTGTGGTTTACCCCGGCCGCCGGCCGTGCGCGGGTTCCCGGGTCAAAAAAAAAAAAAAAAAAAGATGCATGAAGTTGGACATTGACCAAGAGAGAGAAAGGGCCATAATAAACAAGATGGATCGGTGTCAACTTAGGGTGCGTTTGGAAAGACTTTTGGGGAAAGTCTTTAAGGAAATGCAAAAACCTTTGAGTTAAAGGTGTTTTCTAAAATGCAAACTGTGTTTGGTAAATTGTACTTTGAAAGCCCTTTGTGAAGTACCTTTGAGCAAAAATGGTGTTTGGGGGACAAAGGACTTTTATGATAAAAAAAAATTACCAAAAGAAAAATAAAAAAATTTGACTAGTGTGAGTCATAAATACATACATTATGTACTTAAGATTTTAGTTAAATTCACGTCAAAATAGTTTATAACTTATAACCTAAAATAAAATCCAAGTTTAGACTATTTTTTAATGAAATTTCAGTAAAAATCAAAGTCTTTCTTTTGGTCATTTTCCCAGGTGCCGCACGATGCGCAGCTCCTCCTTCTGCGCCGCTCCTTCTTCAACCTAGACCCTCGCCGGTGATCCCCAACCTCACCACCCCCCCATGCCGCCGCCGCCGCCGGCCTCCGAGCTCCCGTGGCACGCGGTCGCCACCGCCGCGTCAAGCTCCTCCTGGTCCCTCCTACCGGAGCACCGACTTCGAGGTCCACCGCCACTGGCTCGCCCTGACCCACTCCCTCCCCGTCGCCCGCTGGTACTCCGACGAGACCAGCCCTTGGACCCTCGACGACCCTCCCTTCTTCGCCTTCCTCGAGCTCCTCCTCTCCTTCCCCGCCCGCGCCGTCAACTCCGTTATCGTCCACCTCCACCACAGCCTCGGCTACGGCGCCGCCTCGACCTCCGGCGGTAGCGCAACCCCGATCGGCCGTCGCCGAGGCTAGGCAACCCTCGCCTGAGGTCGGGGGACCTCGGTGAGGGTCGCGCGACCCCGATCGGCCGTCGCTGACTCAGATCTGAGCCGTGAGGACCCAGATCTGGGCCTCTGCGACTCGCCGGGGCGGCCCCTCGCCATCGTCGTTGAGTCACCGCGACTCGTGGAGGTCACCCGACTCTCCGACGACGATCGCGTAGGTTGTCGCGATCACGCCGGCGTCCCTCTGGCCGTCACCGGCCCCTCGCAGTCACGAAGAACAGATGGTGAAGACGAACAGTGTCCTCACAAGGGCAAAAGACGGTAAAACAAAAAGTTCGTAAGGGTAATTTTGGAAATAAAAAAACATGAACAGTGCCCGCGTGGGCATGCCGAAAAAGCCGAAAGCTCAAGGCAGGGGTGGACCTGCCTTGGGCTTTCAGCCTTCACAAGGCTGGCATTTGGAGAATGGGGGTTTAAATTTTTTTGCCAAACACCCTTTACTTGGCCCAAGGAGCTTTAGTCTCTCAAGGGGCTTTGGGAAGTGGGTTCCCAAACGCACCTAGCAGAAGGCTTCGTGCCGCTATAACGGTCTCTAAATTGAGCACCGCTCTACTGTTATAGTATTAGATTTGATATCGCAAATACTGACTTTGACTTTTTTCGGTCAGAATACTGAGTTTGACTTTGACTAATTAACTTTCGTTTGGCCAAAAAAATCATGACTAATTTCAGAGGTATACAGTAAATTTTCCTAAATCTATTTTGACTGAAGCGATCACAAGTAGACAGTTCACAGAGTGAGAGGAGAGTAAACCATGTGGGGTGCAAGTGAGGAATAGAAGAGCACTTTTCATGTGTTGGCATGAAACCATCATTTTAAAGACCGGATGCAAAGTATTATTTGTCCTTGTACAATTTTTTTGGGTTTATTTGGATAGTCGACGGAATATAGTTTCGGAAAATGTTCGTGACTAGACAACAAGGGGAAGTTCTATCATTAATAGGAAATGGATAGAAGACCATTTATGTCCGTCACCCAAAACACCTTTGACTAAACCCTCTATTAGTGAGTGTAGTATATTCTTATACGAGCGTAGTATAATCTTATAAACAGTGATGGAATTAACTAGTTATCAATTGTAACTCAACAGCTTTATTTAGACTAACAATCTGAATGAGTACAGAATATCGATGGAACTTGACGTCATAGTTTAACAGTGTATGTGTTCCGAAAAATAGCTTTATTGAGTGTGAATAGCAGCAAACTGGCCAAGCTTTACGCATAGGACTGGATGAACGTGGTCCAAAGGTACCGATGAATGACAAGCACAGAATCCAACTGCACAATTCTGACACCTCTCTTCCTGATAAAGAAACCCCACTGCAGCTCTGCCTTTTATATTTAGCCAGCTATTAAACACCTTTTGGTAGTACATAACAAAACCATCAGCCCGATGGTGGTGTCGAAATGGACGTGTGAATACCCGGTGGGTCGGGACTCTCCAGAGCGGCCATTAGGTGCTGACTATCCCAATCTTAAAAACTATCGCAATCTAAAGGGGTCGAATTCGGTACCTTCCATCAGGGGATTGCCTTCAGAAACAGGAAGTGCACTACTAGATGGGAAGCCTGATATTGTGGCAGAGGACAATTCTGAGGGCGGAACATGCCCATTCAGAGTACAGTCCCTTTGGCTCGAAGTATTGATCCATTGGCTCCCCGTGGCATATTGCGAACTGGTATCTTCGGACTGCATTGGAAGTTGGACAGTGGTAAGACCATTACCTCCTCTGGAAATTGGAAAATTTGAGCGGTCTGCAAGTTCAGGCTGATGATGTGTAGCGAGAGCACTTTCACCAACTGCAAGCCCCGTGGCATTTCCAAAATTGATAATTTCTGACTCTGCTGGCAACGGCAAAGCACTCACACCATTATGTCCTGAAGAAAGAACTAGAACATTAATTGATTAGTAAATATAGGCAAACGTGAGCACAGGTCTACGATCCTAGGGTTGAATGGTCATGAGCTTTTACTATTACAATATCAGGGATAGCGCCGCTAATTTCTTTTCCTTACCCTGCACATCTCTTTGTATTTTCTGGGCAATGCTCTTCATAAACTTTAAGTGCTTCAATTGACAAGCATTCTCTCCTCACAGATGGAACACTTTACATCTCAATTCACAGATATGGAACACATTGCTTTTATTTATTAAATCTCAGCATTCAAGTGGAAAGTCCTATTTTCATCGTTACTTCACAGGCCGCACCTTTGTATGTGCAAAGAGGTAGAGAGAGTTTTGTGTTTTCGAGTACATACCTTCACCAGTGGAGCCCACAGTTGCCGGAGGAGGTTCCTGACCAACTCGAGTAGCAAAGGTTCCTGGAGCAAATCCATCAAGGACGTGAGATGAAGAAGAGCTTGAGCTTTTCTTCTGCATTGAACCAGAGAGGGTCTTACCATCGAGCTCCGCAACACCATTCCAGTTATCGAAGGCCATTTTCACGATTGCATCTTCAAGATCCTGGAAGAAAAGCATTCGGTATATAACTCAAGCTGGACTAATGGACGTATTATGTCCACTATGGAAGCGACGCGCTCTGATTCAAGCTAAAATTTCTTTTCTTCCGGGAAGTAATGCTGCTTTCCAATGGATGAACTATTCAGAGTAAGTACAGAAAAAAAGAGGCTAAGCATCTAAATGTCTAACCAACTCCTCGTTTCAAGTTTCCATATATCTGATCAATTCTAACACCTATTATGTATGGCACACAGCAACGAGTAGACATCAAATTACTGATTACGTAAATAATGTGGGACAAACTAGATGGATTTCAGCGTGATGGGGTGGAGCGCACAAACTGGCTTGACAGAACTCAGTAGGAAATCCTGGGTCAGAAAGTAGGCGAGTAGCAACAGATACCCTGTTTTTGATTAAGCCGATGAGTTGACCATCATAGTCGACTATAGCACCACACTTCCCCTCGCCATCAGCATAGTACAAATGAAGCTGCCAATTGGTCTTGCAAGTCCTTGCATGATCTCTAAGGATCTTCCAGTCCTCGTGGCGTTTCTCCATTCCAAGAATCTATGATGAGTGAACGCGCAAGACTCACACTCTTGGTAGTCAATCAAACCCCGATTTAGTATCACTAACTAAGTTCTTACCTCTTTCAGTTTCTCGGGATCAGTAGACAGTTGCAAGAGAAAGTCCTTCACTTTATATATTCCTTCGTTCTTCAGTTTCTGGTGACGTGTCCCGTCCTTGGCAATTTCGTTCAACCTCCAGACGTCATCCTCAAGTGCAGGTGGATAACGTTTCTCGGATTCTGCAAACGGACAGCACATATGTAGTAAGATCCCACTCACGATTAGATTATTCGTAGAAGCGAACATCTGATGGGAGTGCAAACCCTCTCTTGAAACTGATCCAAAGGGTCAACATTTGCTAATAATAAAACAGTCGATCGTCTCTAATTTATCAGAATTTGCTTTCAAAGTGTAACCGTCCGTATGAATCGAAGCTCTCGATTAAAAAAATTGAAGACCGCGGATGTTAAACCCACGTTTATATTCAGTTAAACGGGACAAGGTTCATTACCCTTTCCTCTACGTTCCAGGACACGGACGGCATTTGTTATTCCTTCTCGGATTTGTGTATTCCCACAAAAACTGCTGCTGCCTTCACCCCTATCATGACTCTTCCATTACTCATCTTTCTGGAGTTTTTATTAAATGACAGGTCTCCCAGCTCCGCAACACCTTCCTTCAGCCTCACTTGGAGATTTCCTTTCAAAGGCGGCCCCTCTTGTCCTGGAACCACATAACTCTCAAACTCTTCTGGAGCCCAGTTATCCTGCTCGTCTTTGTTGAAGCCACTATCAAGCACGACGACCTCCACCTTAGCAGAGGATTCCCAGCCTGATGTAACTGTATCCCCTGTATTTGCATCGATCAAGGCAACGGAAATGATAGTCTCCCCCTCTCCTACTAATTTATCTTTAGTGAATACACGATCTGGCAGTTTGGTTTCAAAATGAAGCTGATATTTTCTCTGCGGAAAACAACCATTCTTTGCCGGAGATTTAGCATTGGCCCTGTATTCTCTGCGGACAACAACCATTAGAAATAGGAACGGGTATGGAAGCGGAACGTTGGAAAAGCAACGGCAAAGAGCGACAAACTACCAAACGTCTCGCTTGGAGAAGTTTACTGCCGGGGAAACTAAAAGGATAAATAGATCCGTTGCCTCAGTGAGTATAATAAAAGCAACTTTTTAATGAATAAAGTAACATAAATCCAAATTCTCCAGTGCTCTCAAGCTGCAAAAATTATGTTCTAAATTGGAGCGCTGACTCTTTGGCACACGACCGTGTCGTTGTGGCCTGACACTCACTGAGCTCTCACTGCCTGCTGTGGGGTGGGGTGGTAGGTCGGACATCATTGCCCCCAACACATCAGCATTGCGTAAAAGGTCCATACTATACAGAGAGCCTTTCTCAATGGCATCATAGGGGAAGTGTATTCGTACCTTCTGAGGTGGGTACAGTCTGCAAGCTCCGCTGCTTCCTCCTGTTCAATACCACCAACAGCAGAATTGCCAAAGTTGAAGACATCAAAAATTAAAAAAATATAAAAAATATAAAAAATAGAGCACAAGGGATACAAAACCAATATGTTCCATAAAAGAGGAGTTGAAAAAACGTATTTATCGTTCCTTCTTAAAAATGACTCATCGAACAAATAGCCCATATGCTCTATCCTAAGCATTTTCATTTTCCCCTTTCATTCCATGTCCATGCAAAAATTTACGCGTGTTTTACAAAGATTATGCTTCAGCTTTAGGCGATAAAGTCACAGCTGCAGATGTTATTGAGTCGAATGAATGGAGATAGCCTCCAGCAGGGCTAGCCTCCAGCAGAGTCTGATGATCTGCTTGAAACTCAGATTGGTTTGTGTGGGTTCATTGCTTCAAACTCTGGCTCTGAATACCTTTTTATCATTGCAAATCCATCCGCTTTTAGGGTGGAGGAAAATTAAGGATTCCCTTCTCCCGATATGTTTGTGGCTTAGATAGGCATTATAGATTGAATACTTAAGCGGTTCATTTAGGCGACCTTGTCATTATCTATGTGCACATGGCTTTCGAAATGGTTAAGATGATGCATGCACATCCTAGTGCATTTTCTATGAAAAAAATAATGTAAAATTGTTCATACGACATCTTGATAGGCTGTTACTAAAATCTGATTCTCAGCATTGCCAGTATCTAAGCAGAAGATTTATGACAAAGGCTTTCCGGATATTTTAGTATTTACATTAGTAACTGACTAGTTGGTAATGCAACTGTGCGCCCTTCATGACTGATGAATAGTCAATAGGTGAACGTGAACGGCAAAAGTACGTACGGATCCTACGAAGCAGAGTTAATCTACAAGATTCATCCATCTTACCACCCTCTGAATGGTTGCCTCCAGCAATGAGCGAATCTCTGCTACGACCCCCTCGAGAGTGTTTGGGATGCACCTGAACGAACAGAAGTAGCATAGAATTTAATGGAGTTGGTACAGAACGGACAAGAATATGAATAACGCCATCTATTCACTCGCACTAAATGCTGCAGACGAAGACGCTTCGGTCCCAAGAAATGTATGGTGTTGAACCTTCTCCAAGTGTGCATGACTGAAATCAAGTTTTAGACTGATTTGGAAGTAAGTGTCGCAAACTTGTCACCTGTATGCATTTTGGACAGCATCGATAGCGACGATAAGCCAAGACAATTGTTGTTCCTCTAAGTGAAAAGTATGAGTACCTCTGGACAAGATCAGCTGAGTGAGGTACTGGTAGCTGCTCCAGTTGTTCCATGAACTGTTTGGCATTGACAATCAGCGAAAATGCGAGCATGATCTACCGTACCGGGTCATTTTGTTCCCTCATCACCGAAATCAGCAAATAACACAGAAATTACACTGACAAATATTTGGCATGACAGAAACGATGGTGATTTCTACTCGTCTTACCACTCTCCGAGGGTCCTCTTCTGTCGAGCAACTCCTGGGCACGACATCACTTTCGAGTCCGTTTGATGTCTCACTGCAGAACCATAATCAGTAACAGTCATGAAAACACATCACTCTTCATAAAATATATCACATACTCTTACACGGCGGGTGAAGATTGATCTGCATCTATGCCTAACACAACAAACCATGACTTTGCCCATCTAATTTCAGACACTGGTGTGACCTCTTCGGGCAAAACTTTGCGACAAGATTAGGCAAAGCCAGAAACATTCTGAAGAAGAGTTCCCAAGAGGAATGCTTGAGCCAAATCGCTAACTCTAACTTTAGTGAGAAGAGCCGGCGAAGTTTAAAAAGGAGAAGAACCTAACCTCGTGTCATTCAACTTTCTTCCAAAAGAAGATGGGAAAAAACAGAACTTAGAGGATATACCATTTGCGCACATCAAAATCCAAAAACACATTTTGATCGAAGGCGGAATTGGTTACTTGAGGGATGAGGACAACTTTAGTATGGCGCCTGTCCTGATACTAGACTTTTTTTTTTTTTGGCTTCAAATAATCAAATAATTCTGGCAAATTTCAATTAAGTGCCTTTGGTAAATTATTTTACCGAAAATTCTGATGCAACTCGACGGAATCGCTTAAATGGACGTTCATAAAAAGTTTTAACACTAAATGGATCATTGATAAAGTTTAAAAAAATATGTATATATATATACATAGTATGCTCTAAAAGTTTTAAAATTAGAAATTTGAGAAAACGGCGTCGCAGCCAAAAGCAAACGTTCCGACTTTTGCACTATTTTTCGTTGCAAAACATCAAGTGGGAAGAGTGATAACAGAAGCAAGTATTGGCAGCTATCTCCAAATGCGCGGTCCTTTTTAGTGATAAATTAAAAAAAAAAAAAAAAAATGCATGTGCAGGTGTTACACAGTGCCGTACAGAGTCATGGGATTGAGGGTGTATGATACCTAGATCATATTTCTAGCTGGCATGGCAATAACTATGGAAATTCTACTAGAGGAATCGGTTGATGCAGATACGAGATACTGTCAACAAACCAAACGAAATACATTCACCTCTGATCACATTCGGCCAAGCGAGCTGCAGCGAGCTCCAGCGCTATGCTACCCTGTCCACCAAAGAGCATTAACGAAGAGTTAACATTGCAAGAATCATCTGTTGCGTATTCATCGCATTCAAGTTTGACATCACAGGTATCTTCATTGTCCTCCTACGTGCAAATTGTCGTTGACTGCGTTTTTCAAGATTCAAGGAGACAAAAATGTCCGAGGCATATCAATGAGAATTTGTACCTTTCTGTGATCCATATTGTCCAGAACAACATGAAAAGCCTAAATCATGTTCTCAGTGAAATGCTTCATAGGAAAAGCCTAAAAAAATCGGCGGTCCATATTTACCACTCAAGCGATAATTCTACATGCATCTCGCAGCAATTTCTCATGCGGATTGCTTTCCGGAAACTGACTGGAAGGTCAGAAATGCATCCGACCACTTCTAACGGAATACATCAGCAGCTGAACTACAATAAAGACTGCATCTGGTTTGTGCAGGTTGGCTGCTGTACTCATCTTACCACTCTCTGGACATCCTCCTCCGTCCAGCGGCTCCCCAGCACGAGCTTCCTTTTGGACTTGTTCCCTTCTTGCCTATGGGAGGATCAGCACAAAAATAAAAGCAAGATATGATAACTTAGCAAACACGGCAGCAAAGTAACCCGGCAACTTAACAAGGAGGAAGTACTGCAATTGCTGAACCGCGAAATCGCATAACTGATCCCAGACGACCGCATTAAAAGCTAAAACTAGCATGATCTTCAAGCAAAATTAATCAAGCATGGAAACATCGAGTGGGAAGAGTGAACTTACTGGATTAGAGGGAAGCGTGGCCTCTTGGATGACGAAGTGGAAGCCGAATCTCCCTTCATTTCACTTTCCTTTGTTGGAGCTTAACACGATCTAACAAAGCGTCTGAAGTTTGAGAGTCCTTGGTTGCAGAAATACTGAAGTGTGTTTGTGGGCAATGCGTGAACGAGGCGGCCGCATTTCGTCGAAATGAGACGACTTAGGGTTGCATTTCGTCGAAATGAGACGTCTTAGGGTTGCATTTCCTCGGCATTTCAATCACTTGTTGCCCTACTAGATCCAAATTTACCAATTTGCCCCCTCAGCCATTTGGGCGGGGTTTTCTTTACCGCCTTTTTGCCTATTAAATAACTGAACTATTTTTCCATCCGATGCGAATTTAAGGCGAACCTTTTCAATTCCATCTCTTGTCAATGGATCACATTCTTCAGCGTCGGTCATCATCTACGTGTGGATTTGAACAGGCAACAAAAAAAATTCTACGAATCGCCTCTAATCACGTGTGATTATAATTCATATAACACAACCAGTATTGCTGATGAAGTCAAAACGATCCGTTGTTACTTAATGTGATACGAAATAAGGTTTTTCCTGCAAATGTTTCGAATGCTGTGTATTTCATTAAAGACTAAGAGCAAGAAGAATCATATGTACGTCTTCTTTCTTTCTTTTTTCCTCAATTTTTGGTGAAGTTCATAACCACGATCTCAATGGTTTCATCAGCATGACATCTTATGTGAGGATGCTATGACCAGTCAATCACAATGCCAATTTGGATGAATCTCTCATGCACAATGGGTATGAGGAATGGCTCGATAAAACATGGCCCGCACATTATTTGGAAACAAGAGTTGGCGATCCCTCCAAAGTGGGATTAGGATAAGCGTAGACCCGAATGACCGTTATTGGCTTTATTGAGCTCGAGCTGTCATCGCGACACTTAAACAGGCTGTGAATATGTTTCTTGTGAGATGGCAATTCGAATAGCTCCTTTAGCATACTTTTCTTATTTGATGGTGAATGAGGGTGATATCCATCGCCTTCCCCAAATTACATTTCAATAATTAATCCGCCGTTCCTACAGGGGCCCGAAGGGGGCACTTTGGGCATCGTTTGACAAGGCTAATATAGTTGTAAAATCCGGCCCGGCTTGGCCCGGTTGAGCCCTCGGCGGCTCCTTTTCTTGTGATGAGCGAGCCCGGAGGACAAGTTCAAGTCCGACATATAGGTCAATTGGGCCCGGCTTGGCCCGCCAATTGATCATGTCACAGAGCTGATTAGAAAAACCGCAGCGAATAGTAAGAGAGAAAGAAGAAGAGAGAAGGAATAGAGAAGAAGAGAAGGAGAGCGTAAAAGAAAGAAAGAGGGGCTGTAGATTTCTGTAGTGACAGAAACCCTACACCCATTGTATTTATATTAAATATAAACTGTATATGACAATAATACCCTTATGTAAGTAAAAAAGGAAATAAAATTCTGATAATAAAGGAAACTTAATAAAGTATCTTAACAGATCAAATAAGTCCGCCTCCACTCCTTCGATCTCTCTCTCTCTCTCTCTCTCTCTCTCTCTCTCTCTCTCTCCCACCCATTTCTTGTTGGGATATAATACGCGGAAATCACAGGATCTTACAATTTACGTCAACGCGAAAATCACCAAAGAATTAAACGAAAAAAAAAAGACACTAGAAATTTACGTGGTTTGGTCCGAGTATCGGTACCTACGTCCACGGGGAGAGCCAGCAGCAAATAATCCAATAAAATTGGAGAATCAGAGTTTACAATCGTTCAATCGCTCAAGTGTTTCCCACACCTAGATTTAACCCCAAACCCTAAGTGTTTATAAATAAACAACTCACTTGGGTATAAACTCACGGCACAAAATTATCGCGCGTTCAAGCTCGAAACAAAACGCTCTACGTACACCTGATTTGCGTACGTACGAAATCACGTATCAATGCTTCTTGCGGAATCTAGCTCAATGGACGTGTGGCTTCACTTTCTTCTCAAGCTTGGGGTTGGATTTCTTGATTGTATTTTGAGGCTTTTGTGATGTGAATCGTTGCGGAAGAATTGTTCTACGAAGGCCCAGATGGTGCGAATTGCAAACCTCGACCTCCAATCAAACCTGTGATTGGCAACCTCGGTATGAATGTGACCTGTTGACGAATACGTGTCAACCAACCAACGTTATAGACGCCACGAGCGAAAGAATTCGCTATCTCGCTCGATAAGTCGAATTGACCGCCACAAGAGAATCTTGATTAGATCAAGTCCTCAAAAGAACAGTAAAAAGAGAATCTCTCAATTCTTTTCCTCAAAAAATAAAAAATATCTCTCTCCAAAGAAATTTGGCAAATCCTTTATATAGGCTGCCACACAAACCCTAAAACCAATCCTAAAAATCTAATGCGTTATATTCTAAAATATTCCTATTTTAGAATATTCTTAAACAAGAATATCTATAAATTAACTTGGTCAATTATTTGGTGACAAGATAATTAAATTGCACCAAGATTTCCAAGATTCTTCAAGATTTGATCCAAGGTCATCTTCACGCCAAAGATCACGAACCATGACGCCAACGGCTTGCCTGAATTGTTTGGCCCGCGCCGAGTAATCGAACCAGTAGGAATAGATAATGGGTCCCTAGCACCTCCTTCTCGATATGACTCGATGTCCACATCATTCCCTCCCCCGTGCAAAGGATTTGTCCTCAAATCATCACTGGCATAAAAAAGAGTCAAGTCAGAAACATTAAATGTGGCACTAACGTCATACTTACTTGGAAGATCAAGCTTGTAAGCATTATTGTTAACTCTTTCCAAAACCATGAATGGTCCATCCTCTCGCGGTAATAACTTAGAATGTCGCTGCTCAGGAAATCTCTCTTTGCGCATATGAACCCAAACCCAATCGACAGGTTCAAACACCACTTCCTTGCGCCCTTTGTTAGCTTGTCTTGCATATTGCTCAGTCTTGCGCTCAATATTTGTGCGCGTCTTCTCATGCAACATCTTGACAAATTCAGCTTTCTTTGCTCCATCTAAATCCACACGCTTATCAACAGGTAAAGGGGTTAAATCTAACGCAGTTAATGGATTAAAACCATAGACAACCTCAAATGGTGTAAATTTAGTAGCAGAATGCATGCTCCTATTATATGCAAATTCAACATGTGGCAGACAATCTTCCCAAGATTTTATGTTCTTTTTAATAATAGCACGCAACAATACCCCTAAAGTTCTATCAACTACCTCGGTTTGACCATTGGTCTGTGGATGACAAGTAGTAGAAAATAACAACCGTGTTCCTAGTTTTTTCCACAATGTTTTCCAAAAGTAGCTAAGAAATTTAGAATCTCGATCTGAAACAATTGATCTAGGCATGCCATGCAGACGTACAACCTCCTTAAAGAACAAATTAGCAATATGAGATGCATCATCAGTTTATGACAAGGTATAAAATGAGTCATCTTTGAAAACCGATCAACAATCACATAAATAGAATCTCTACCATACTTAGACCTAGGCAATCCTAACACAAAATCCATAGAAATATCAATCCAAGGATGCGTTGGAATAGGTTATGGTGTATACAAGCCATGCTGTGACATCCTGAAATTTGAACCCTCTGAGTTCCGAGTGAAAGTGAATTTCGTCAATGCATTGTTGGTTGATCTCACTCGGAATTGATCACTCCTGAGATACTGACCTTGAGGGGAAAGGCTAATGAGAACAGAACTCGTGCGACTAAAGGACTCGACCTGGGAAAACGACTTGACCGTGAGACTTGCGTGAGGATGATCCTGTAGATAGGCAGGCCGATTCTAAGGACAACTAAAAGTCGATTCGTGGACAAAACATAATAGAACGACGGGTGATTCCGTTTACTATTATCGAATCCACGAACGACCCTATGTCGATCCTCAGTAATCGTATACTTTGAAATAAGAATCTATCCTCCGTAATTTCATGCAGTCAAGGACGTCCATGCGTCGAGATATCTTGAACGTGGTTTGGCACGAGTCGGTCACGCGTGAATCCTCAAAGCCACCCGTCAGTCTGAGTTGTTACCAAAATGGCATTTGGAGAAATTGACATGGAAAGAGAACTTAGGATTGGACTTCGAATTATCGGGAATGTCCGGGACGGACTTTGGATGAAGCTACTTCAGATAGTCGACAGAGCCAGTGAAGCCGAGCAATATTGAAAAAGAGATTTTCGGACCGAGGAAGCAAGCCGTGAGGAAGTGGGCCGAGCCAAGCCAAGCCAGTGTGGGCCTTAGGCCCAAGTTGGGACAGCCACCAAATGGGCCTAAGTCAAGCAAATGAGCCCATTGGGCCAAACCAACTATTCATCTTCTAAGCTCATGGGCCAATTCTTGGCCATTTCAAGCCCATCCAATTCCCAAGCCCATTCCTATTCATGGCCAAGCCCAATCCTTAGGCCCATCCACCAATTTCAGCCCAAGGTCAGATGAGTAATTTGTGCAAGGTGGAAATGACCTAAATGCCCCTAAAAGCATGTGGATAAGGCAAAGGAAGAGAGAGAAGATGATGTCAATTTGTATGGGGAATTGAAGTGGCCATTTAATGGCCTTAATGAGGTGTGACACCAGCCCTCACATCTCTCTCTCCCCATTCGGCCTCCAAGCGGACGAGCTCCTCTCTTCCTCGTTTTCCTCTCCTCCAGTTTCTGCTCCAGCTGACCCTTCGGTGAAGAATCGAGTCAAAAGTGGTCTTCCCGGATGAATCAGCCAACGAGCGACCTATCACCGTGACCGGGAGAGACAGACCGTTCCAACGAGACCAATTTCGTCTCGAACAGAGCCGCCACCCGGCCTGGGCGCCGCCGTGAAGGAACCGGTCGCCGGTCCGTCGGTCCGCCTGCAGCCTGCACTGTTTCGCGTTTTCGGCCATTTTTCTCCAATTCCGACCCTTACTTTGCCCATCCCAACCTCCAGCAAGACCCCAAGACCCCCAGGTGTCGCCGGTTTCCGGCCAAACCCCTCGCCGGAGCTCCGGCCAAGCCGTTCAACTTGTTTTCTTCTCCGGCAGGGCTGTTTTTCAGTGTTTTCAGTGGGAGTCCGAGCTGTGGTTGCTGTGTTGAGCTTGGGACCGCCTTAGATCATCGTTGTTGAGGTCCCGGTGCGTAGCCACCGTCGTCGCCGCCGCGTCGGTGCCTCCGGCCTGCTTAACGGGTGAGTTTAGCTCCTAATCCTTCGATTAGTGCCTAAACTTGCTTAGGGTTGGTTTAGTTAGATTTAATTCTAATTTAAGTGATTTAATTAATTTGTATTAGCCCTAAGATAGGTGGTTAGATGGATGGATTAGATTAGTCTAGCTTAATCTTGCTTTATTTGCTTAATGTGGTTTATGTGGTTAATTAAGTATGCTTGGCTTTAATTAATTGATGGTTGCTTTAATTAATGCTTTTAATGATTTCTGAATTTAATTTATAGTTTATTAAATTCTGGGAATTACTGTTCATGCGACACTATTCATGATTACTGTTCACGAGACTGTTCATGAAGTACTGTTCACCGAGTACTGTTCGCGAGCACTGTTCATCCAGAATGCGAAAAATGTCTAAAATTCACGTGTGCTGATTTTATGAAGTGAATGGATGTGTAAATGCATGGGCATCCACATGAATTGAGTGATGACTTGTGTAATTGTGTGAGTGATTGTGAAATATAGGTATTTTGATTAGAAAATACCGAGCGTCGGTTTACAACGCCAAAAATGTGTATAGTGGATCCATGGTAGGTTATACATCACCTCGGAGAAGGCACGTGGGCTCGGTGAGTTGGTCTATCACCTGGGAGAATGCACGTGGGCTCGATGATTAAGTTTGGCATCTTGAAAGAGACACGTGGGCTCGGTAATTTGATGCATTACCTCGGAGAATGCACGTGGTCTCAATGAGTACATTTGGCATCTTAAAGAGACACGTGGGCTCGGTGACTTGATGCATCGCCTGGAGAATGCACGTGGGCTCACTGATTCAGTATGGCATCTTAAAGAGACACGTGGGCTCGGTGACCTGATGCATCACCTTGGAGAATGCACGTGGGCTCAATGAATAAGTATGTCGTCTTGAAGAATGCATGTAGGCTCGACGACTAGATATTCCATCACGAGAGAAATGTACGGTATCAATTAAGCGACCGAGGCAAGGTCGAGTTGACATGTAATCGACTGAGTCGATTGATCGATAGCTCGATCTGAATTGATGCATTAATTATATGCGTGAGTGAATCACATTGTTTATGGCACACACGCATGAATCGATAACGTGCAGAGTGTGGCAATGGCCAGGTGAGATCGCTTGTGATGCGACTCGTATGTGATTGATGAAATGTATCAGCTAATGGCCATGTGCTTTGTGTGTATCATGCTGAGTGATATCGTGCAGGGTATGGCATACCAGGTAAGGTTGTATGCGAATTGACTGTTGGTTGTTGCTTGTGGTGGGGTAGCTCTGGATAGATACCCCGAGTTGAGTTGGTGTACTAATCGGGGCTTAGGGGTGGAACTTGCTGAGATTTATATCTCACTGGTTATTGAATAACCATTTTCAGGTCCCTAATGTGAAGAGCCAGGAGCTTGAAGCGGAAGGGTCAGGAGCATAGGTGGCTCAATAGTTCTTTATGACATAGACCTTCTGTATAAGCTTGAAGTGTTTATAAAAGTGTATTTGATTTGAAATTGGTTGTCCTGCTTTTCTATCCCATGTATGTTGTTGTCAGGGGATTAGTTAATTTGCTTCCGCATGTGTAATAAAAAGAAAATGGTCGGCGACGCATCCTGGGAACGTCGCAAATTTCTATCGACCACCGAGGGATGTGCGCTCGCTTGAGGTTCGGGGCGTGACACATGCGGTTTAGTTGTAGACTTCGATTGCTTACAAGCAATGCATTTCTCACTAACACATGTGACATCTCTCTTCATATGTGGCCGATAAAAATGTTCATACAGCACTTCATAAGTCTTATTAATGCCAAAATGCCCCATTAGACCACCACTATGCGCTTCTCGCACCAACAATTCACGCAAAAAACACTTAGGCAAACATAGTTTGTTTTCACAAAAAAGATAACCTTCATGCCTATAAAATTTATCAAATGCAGCGTGTTCACATACTTCATAGACTCTCCCAAAGTCATCATCATCAATATATAAGTCCTTGATATGCTCAAAACCTAGACACTTTGCTTCTAAAATAGTTAGAATCGCATACCTTCGAGAAAGTGCATCGGCTACCACATTTTCCTTACATTTCTTGTCCTTGATCACATATGGAAAAGTCTCAATGAACTCCATCCATTTGGCATGTCTTTTATTCAACTTTTGCTGTCCTTTCAAGTACTTCAAGGTCTCATGGTCGGTGTGGATCACAAACTCCGTTGGCCATAAATAATGTTGCCAAGTCTCCAAAGCTCGCACTAAAGCATACATCTCCTTATCATAGGTAGGATAATTCAATGTTGCTCCACTCAATTTTTCGCTGAAATAAGCTATGGGACGCCCTCCTTGCATCAACACGGCTCCAATTCCTGTACCAGAAGCATCGCACTCTATCTCAAAAGTAGCACTGAAATTCGGCAAAGATAATAAAAGAGCATTAGTTAACTTATCTTTTAGCAGATTAAATGCTTTCTCTTGCTCTTCTCCCCACGTGAAAGCCACGTGCTTCTTGATTACCTCAGTTAATGGTGCAGCAATAATGCTAAAAATTCTCACAAATCGTCGATAAAAACTCGCCAATCCATGAAAGCTATGCACCTCTCCTATGGTCTTAGGCATTGGCCATTCATGGATTGCTTTAACCTTTTCTTCATCAACTTGTATACCATTAGCACTAACAACAAATCCTACAAATACTAATTTGTTGGTAACAAAAGCGCATTTCTTTAGATTAGCGTATAATTGCTCGGCCCTTAAAACCTGCAAGACAACTCGCACATGCTCAATATGGTCATCAGGACTTCAGCTATAAATTAATATGTCATTGAAATAGACAACCACAAATCGACCAATAAAAGCACGCAAAACATGATTCATAAGTCGCATAAACGTGCTCGGTGCATTAGTTAATCCAAATGGCATTACTAACCACTCATATAATCCATACTTGGTCTTAAATGCAGTTTTCCATTCATCACCTTCTTTCATCCTAATTTGATGATAGCCACTTTTCAAATTGATCTTGGTGAAAACGCAAGAACCATGCAACTCATCCAACATGTCATCTAACCTAGGAATAGGATGTCGATACTTTACTGTAATATTATTGATTGCTCGGCAATCGACACACATTCGCCAAGTTCCATCCTTCTTTGGCTCTAACAAAACAGGGACGGTGCACGGGCTAAGACTCTCTCTCACATACCCCCGTTCCAATAGTTCGCTAACTTGCTGCTGAAGTTCCTTTGTCTCCTTGGGATTGCTTCTATATGTGGGTCGATTAGGTAATGGCGCACCAGGAATCAAGTCAATTTGATGTTCTATGCCTCGAATCGGTGGTATCCCTCCAGGAAGTTCATCAGGAAAGACATATTCAAATTCCTGCAATAAAGATACAACAGGACTAGGCAAACTTGGGTCAAGATCGTTAGTAGAAAATAAAACCTCCTTGTACACAAGTACAAGCATTGGTCGATCTAGAACTAAAACTCTCCTCACTTCACTTGATTTTGCATAAAAATTATTTTGCCTCTTTTCTTTCCTTTCTTCTTTTCCCTCGGTTTTTACCACAATCTTTCTCTTGACCTCTCCTTTTTCTTGCGTCTCAGACACACCACGCAAGCCCTCGAATTTCTCACCTTTCTCGACTTCTCGTTGTAACTTTAGTTGATCTTGATACACCTCACTAGGTGTCATTAGTACCAAGGTATAAGTCTTTTGATTCATCATCAATGAATAACGATTAGTATACCCATCATGATGTACCTTTCGATCATATTGCCATGGTCTTCCAAGTAAGATATGACCCGCTTGCATAGGTACAACATCACACTTTACCTCGTCCTTATATCTCCCTATCTCAAATGGAATTCGAACTTGCTTCGATACTTTCACATCACCACTATCATTTAACCATTGAAGTCTATAAGGCATAGGGTGCTTTGTTGTCTTCAAGCCCAACTTATCCACCATAATACAACTTGCCACATTCGCACAACTACCTCCATCAATTATCATACTACAGATCTTACCATTCACCACACACCTTGTATGAAACAAATTATCTCTTTGTTGGTGATGCTCCTCCTCCTTTACTTGCACACTCAGAGAACGCCTAACCACCAATAAGTCTCCTTTTATAGCCACTTCTCCATCACTACAATCCTCCAATGGTGGCATCTCATTATCATCTTCTTCCCTTTCACTTTCGGACTCAATAACACCATGTCCAGTCATGATCATCACCCTCCTATTAGAGCATTGATTCGCCATACGACCCCTGCCCAAACACTTAAAACATTTAATTTCACTAGTTCTAGTGTTAGGATTTTCGGTTTTACCTGAAATCGGATTCGTTCCAACTTTACCGTCCCTCTCCTTCTCCTTTGAAGTTTCGGTTTTGGTGTTGTTTACTCTCCAATTTGGCTTCTCATCTCTCTTCCAATTGGATCTCCAATTCTGATTTGAACCTCCTCCACTCTTGTAATTTCGGTCCAACTTCAATTGCCGCTCAACTTTGATGGCTTTGTCCACCAATTCTTCCAATTCAACATAGTGTTGTAGCTTTACCACCCTTGCTATGTCTCGGCTTAAACCACTCAAAAATCTTGACATTGTGGCCTCACGATCCTTCATCACATTAGCACGGATCATGGCAATCTCCATCTCCTTGTGATACTCTTCCACGCTCTTATTGCCTTGTGTGAGGTTTTGTAACTTTTGAAACAAATCTCGATGGTAATGACTTGGCACAAAATGCCAAATCATCACCGCTTTCATCTCATCCCACGTCTCTAGCGGTCTTTCACCATTGCGCCTCCTACTAGTCACAAGTTGATCCCACCAAATTATAGCATAATCAGTAAATTCAACAGCTGCAATTTTTACCTTTTTGAGCTCAGAGTATCGTTGGCAATCAAATACCATCTCCATGCGTTTCTCCCACTCTAGATACTCATCGGGATCATTCTTCCCTTGGAAGGAAGGAATCTTCATCTTGATGTTGCCAAGTTCATCATCTCCTCGGTGTTTAAACCTTTGGCCTCCATTCCACCTTTCAAATCGAGCATCTCGATCATCCTCCATGTCGGCCTCATCATCATTATATTGCCGTTGCTTTCTATGTTGTGTTCTAGAGGCATCTTGCTGATGTTGCGTCCTTCCTCGGGGTATCTCTCGGTCACCATCAACCCTCATGCCATTCCTCATCATTCGGCCACTGAACTCCTCCACTACGACCCTCAATTGCTGGATGCTTTCCACGAGCGCTTCATCCCTTCGTATGGAGTCAACCTCCTGTTGATTCACGCTTTCTTCGCGCGACATTTTTTAGACCTGCAAGTCTCACCAATTGCTCCCTCACGTGTTTCTCTTGAGATGTTTGTCACTCCTTTCGTGTTTAACTCAAGTCTAGGCTTTTTCCACCCTCAATTAAGCTTACACACTCTTGCCTTTTTCCTCACGTATTCTCTTTTCACAAGCTCTTTATTGGACTCAAAACCTGTCTCTCAACCCCCTCACGACAATCAATCAAACTAATCAAACAAGATTAGGTCACTATTGATTTTGTTTAAGCAAGTAACAATTTCAAACCAACAAGTACAACTTTCGAAAATTTCAATTGAAATGCAAATCACTACTGATTTTGTTTCAATTTGGTCTACTAACAAACAAGTCGCCTTCTTTTTTTTTTTTTGTTCGGCTAATTTTTTTTTTTTTTGCCGAATCTGTTTTTTTTCTTCTCTTGCACATTTTTTTTGGTGCGTTTTCTTTTCTTCTTTTTTTTTTTCTTTTTTTTTCTTTTTTTTGATGAACTCAGCTACAATTTAAGATGCTAGAAAAGAAAATTTAAAACTAACAGCAAAAAACTACGTATGGAAGCACAAAAGCAATCGGATCCCTAAATTAACTAGAACTGAAACCCTAACTCAATAAATCTCAAATTGCTTAATATCAACAGAAAATTAAAGATAAATAGACCTTGTAGAATCTGGCTCTGAAACCAAACTGATGTGAATCGTTGCGGAAGAATCGTTCTACAAAGGCCCAGATGGTGCGAATTGCAAACCTCGACCTCCAATGAAACCTGTGATTGGCAACCTCGGTATGAATGTGACCTATTGATGAACACGTGTCAACCAACTAATGTTATAGACGCCACGAGCGCAAGAATTCGCTATCTCGCTTGATAAGTCGAATTGACAGCCACAAAAGAATCTTGATTAGGTCAAGTCCTCAAAAGAACAGTAAAAAGAGAACCTCTCAATTCTTTTCCTCAAAAAATAAAAAATATCTCTCCCCAAAGAAATTTGGCAAATCTTTTATATAGGCTGCCACACAAACCCTAAAAATCAACCCTAAAAATCTAATGCGTTATATTCTAAAATATTCCTATTTTAGAATATTCTTAAACAAGAATATATATAAATTGACTTGGTCAATTATTTGGTGACAAGATAATTAAATTGCACCAAGATTTCCAAGATTTTTCAAGATTTGATCCAAGGTCATCTTCATGCCAAAGATCACGGACCATGACGCCAATAGCTTGCCTGAATTGTTTGGCCTGCGCTCGAGTAATCGAACCAGTAGGAATAGACAATGGGTCCCTAGCACCTCCTCCTCAATATGACTAGATGTCCACATCATTTTGCTTGTCTGATTATTATCTGGAAATTCTGTTATTGTAATTATGTCTGAGAGGAAAAACGTATGAGCGCGAGAAGCTGCATGCTGCCGAGAAGAAAGTGAAGCCGCACGTCCGTTGAGCCAGATTTCGCAAGAAGATTTGATATGCGATTTCGTACGCACGCAAATCAGGTGTACATAGAGTGTTTTGTTTCGAGCTTGAACGTGCAGTAATTTTGTGCCGTGAGTTTATACCCAAGTGAGTTGTTTATTTGTAAACACTTAGGTTTGTGGTTAAATCTAGATGTGAGAAACACTTGAGCGATTGAGCGATTGTAAACTCTGATTCTTTGATTTTAGTGGATTATTTGATGCTGGCTCTCCCCGTGGACGTAGGTACCGATACTCGGATCGAACCACATAAATTTCTAGTGTCCCTATTTTTCTCGTTTAATTCTCTGGTGATTTTCGCGTTGACGTAAATTGTAAGATCCTGTGATTTCTACGTATTATATCCCAACATTTCTCGTCTGTAATTTTCTGTGCAAATTCTCAGACTCCAGTGCACCTCCTTCCTCTGTCGCTATTTGTTCCAGCAGCTGGTGCTGCATTTTTGGCTGCTTGCGGAGCTTTCTATCAATGGAAACTGATGAAGGGTCGCTGCATCTACTTCCATCTCAGCTTCATTTCCACAAACCACTTGGCTTCTTAGGTTTGGCTCCTGTTCGGTGTTCCTTCGCGACCTATAAGGCAGGTTGATTCGAATGTTTGGACTCGGTTTTGTGAGGGCTGCTCGATTCCCAGTTGGCAGGTAAAGATGGCGTAGTAAAATAAGGAGACGACGGCTTGGTGTGTCTATTGGATGCAAATTGCGCAATCCCAAGATCTCCATTACTAGAACAAAAACATGTATAATTGAGTGGAAAGATTAACGCACATGTTTTAGGATCCATCGTTCTTTAAAGCGGAAGCAAAAAATGGATTATCCACGCATCAAGGGGATTACCCACGCATTAAGTCCATCTCCTCTATTGCCCTCCGTATCACTAGCTCAATGAGGCGACCCCTTCACCTTTAGCATTAGGTTAATGCTCCTTATATGAGGATACATGTGAGAATTATGGTTAGAGGAGAGACTTGAGCACTATTTATAGAGTTTCCAGCTAGGCCCCCTCATTACGGGCCAGGCTCAACTTGACCCACACTAGCCAGCCATATATTAGATTAATTAAGAAACCTTCTATCTCACCTTAGACCAACCTTGTTTTTCAGTAACCGTAAAAACAATAAATTACAATATCAATTAATGTAGTCCACATTAGGAAAACTTTTACATTTTCCCACTTGGACTATATTAATTGAAATCGTATAGTATGTGTGCACATTGGTCCAGAGATAATTCTTAATAGTCAATCCTATCCCATAGAGTCTTAAACACCGAATTATGGCGGTAACTGCATGTATACATACAGAGCCTTCCATGGTCACGAATGCTCTCAACTTTATTGATATGGATTCAATATGGTAGTATGGCAAATAGATAACATCTCTCATAGAGAGATCCTATTTGTTAATCACCATTCTTTTACCTTAAGTTTCACAAAAAAAAAAAATTTTGGCACTAGAGAATGTCTTTATGGTTCGAATGAACCCACATATGCCTTGTCCTAACAGTTAACCTTTCTTTATGTATAACAAAGCATATGCACAAGGCTAATAACCGAATACCCCTAGCCTTCATTGAAGGTTTAAGTAATACCTTGAGACCTTATCAATATGTATTCAACATAATAACAACACATTCAAAAATATTTTATTGAATGCAAAAATTGATACATATCAAACCGTTATAAAATGTAACGAACACAGATAAAACCTTTAATAGAGTAAGGCTAAAATAGCTCCCACTAAACAATAGCATCTCATGATGCTCCTAAGCCTATGCTAATAGCATGTCGCTTAAATACACATAAGCGTAGGCCTTTAGTTAATGGATCTATAATCACATCATCTATGGAAATATGCTATATTATAACATCACCTTCCAATACAGTTTCTTTATGGTCAAAAATTTGACTGCCAAATATTTAGACCCATTGAGACCTATGTTGTTAATACTACAAATTTATTGTCTTAATACAACCGTATGGTTCAATCCATACGATTAAAAACGGATACTACAAATTTATTGTCTTAATACAACCGTATGGTTCAATCCATACGATTAAAAACGGTCAACTCATTAATGAGGTTCCGGAGCCTAATAGCCCAAGTAACAACTTAAAAGAATGTTACTAACACTGCTTACATAGTAGAAGATGACATAGAACTTTATTTACTGCACTTTATTGATCAGATGTCATCTTAACAGCCATCAAAGTTTACATTTGAATACTTTACTCGCTGCAATAATTGAATATGTCTGTAAATTAATATATAATCTCTTGTCCTTTTTTTAAGTACCTCAAAACCTTCTTAGCAGTAATCCAGTGATCACGTCCTGGATTTGACTAATATATGCCTAGAAGTCCCATCACAAAAACGATATTTAGTCTAATGCAAATTCGAGTATACATTATACTTTTAAGTGCACTGACACAAGGTACATCAATTAATTAGATTTTCTCAATATCTAAATAAGGATACTTTGATAGATTCAGTCTATCACACTTAACAACATGAGCAATTCCTAGCTTACAATGATGTATATTGAATGTTTCCAAAATACGGTCAGCAAATATCCTTTTAAGATAAATTTAATAAAATATGGCGAGAACAATCCTTATGGACCTCAATGCAAAGAATAAGAGATATCTCAATATCACTACTTGTAAGCGAAATATCATGTATATAGAGTATAAGAAAAATAAATTTCCTCCCACTGACCTTGCAGCATATATATCTACTAAATTATTTTGTTCCCAATTGAATGAAATAATAATACTATGAAACTTTAATAATATTGGCTGGAAACTTTCTTAAGACTATGAATAAGACTTTTTAGTCTACACACAAGTTTACTTGAATCTGCTGCAAAATCCTCCAGTTGCACTAAATAGATTTTGTTATCAATGTGTCCATTTAAAAAGACAATATCTAGTTGGCATAACTCCATATCAAAAATATAACTATTAAAGCCATGTTCACTCTAAAAGAATCTTTAAAATATTAGAAATGAATAATTATTTCTTCACTATTAACTATCCACCTCTCTTTCAGAGTGAAAACTTTAGCTACTAGTTTAGCTTTAAATTCCACAATCTTTCTTTGAAATCATTTTAGTTTTGTACGTCAATTTGCAACTAATGAACTTGTGATCTTTAGTCAAGTCAGTAAGTTTCCAAATACTATGATGTTTCATAGATTGTATATCACCTTTTATGGCATCGAATTACATACTTGATTGAGGATAAGAAATGACATTTATAAATATGCCACTAAATCAACCATATAGTGTATATTGTAATCATACTTTCACAAATAGATTATATAATCTGATGCTATAACTGATCGTTTTTCCCTAACAAATCTCATTAATAAAGCTACAACTACTTCATTCTATACTTGAGAGGTTTGAAAAAAAGGTCCATCATAAACAATATCAAGAATAGTTCCTTAAATCTCAACAAGTTTAGTTTATGGTACATGAGATTCCATAATTGTCTGTACCACAATAGACAAAGACACAGTGATTTTCCATCGTACTATTATCCTTAATAGTCTGAGAGCCTCTACAATTATGTCGAACTGTAGAAACTTTACAATAAGTGATTCCATAATTCTTGTACCTTCTTTAGGGTCTTAAAATCAATACCATTTTGAATAATCTAGGTAAGATACAAAATAATTCCGAGTGAATTTGAATTGCAACGCACTTAATATTGGATTAGATAACCACTTCTAAATTTAATAAGATTCAAGTAATTTACGTCCAGTTCATAACTTAAAAGAAGTTTATGAAACGACTTTGATAAGAAATACATTTTGTATGTAAAAAAGTTGCTTTCAAAATATCAGGCCACAAAAGACTGGATAAATTAGTCTTACTAATTATACTCATCACCATGTTTATTATGGTGCATTTATGTCCTTCGGCCAAATCTTTTTGTCAGGCATAATAATTAAGTTATTACCAAATAATCTATGAAGTATTTGACAAATGATCCTTTAAGCTATTTCGCATTGTTATATTTGTCAAAATACTCACTGCCACTATTAAACTTAACAACAATTAAGACTAATTTTAACCAATTTATTCTTTATCTCGGTTATTTTATTTCTACCATAATCTATGGAATTCTTTAGATAACTGTTAAGAGTAGATAGAATATCAACATTGTCAACTTTTCTACTCTTCCTTTAGACATGCGTGAGATTATTCCTTAAATAGAAAATTTTTTGGAAACAACCTCTTCAACCATATACGAGATGTATATGCTATTAGGACTTAAACACAATCTTTGCAGATATGTCTTAATTTTGGTATTAGATAAAACATAACTTCAAGCCATTAAAACTTTCATCATCTTTTAGTAGTGCCGTCAGTAGACAAGCCACTTTTCAAGTGTTCATGAATGGAACGCTTCATGGATAGTAAGCAAATTCTATTGCTTTTTTCCCAAGCAACATATCATATGTCCACTACTTAAAATTTGAAGTAGTAAAAATCTTAATAATAATAGAGTTATTAATTACAGAAAATGTGACTGAAAAATAAGTAATGTATATAATTAGTATCATGTGAGCATTGTGTAACTTGATGTATAAGTATACATCCAGAGAGTTACACGCATAATCATATAATCACATTTGGGCAGAATATATGATATGTAGTTGTACACTCCCCACATGATAGCGGTTATGAAAATATATTCTAATCTTTATGAATTCATCACCCTTGGGCATATGAACCACAAGAATCAGTCACTCCTCCACCACACCATCATGCGTCCCTCCATGAACTAATACACAATCACTTCATTTGGGAGTATGACCACGCATTAAATCAGGATACATCACAATCATTATATGAGACCAATATTTCTCAAACCCAATCAAGCGTGCCACTTTTGCGGTCACTACTCAATTGAATCCTTGAAACTCTCTCATACTAGAGATATAAACTTTATTTCTCACATACACCATATACATGTGATTTTAACTTTTGTGATAGGGGCAGTAAATCACTAAAATCACATATTATATTAATTACATTGCTTTATTCATTAATAAAAATTAATCATATATATATATGTACAAATATATAGCGGACTTGAAAGATAGATTCCAATGAGATCATCGATCACAGCAACATAAGAAACTTTTCATAACAGAGAAGAAATCATCTCTTATGCACCCCGATTACAAATTACCAAAACAACATAAAAAGAATGCTGATCTAGAAGATCTCTCACAAATTAACATCAATAGTAATACATGGTACACCAAATCGACAAGCCTGACAGTTGATCCATTATCACTCATGAGTTTCATAAGGCAAAAAATGACTCCAAGGCCAACAACTGATTTATTAGCCAATTTTTAAGTAACAAATTATCATTGTAATCAACCAGTGGCTTATTAATTGAGTCAAACCAAATAATCAAATATCTAATCTTTAACAATAGATACTATTACTCTGCGTAAATGTTGTCATACTCCTTAACCATAAAAAAAATGTTCAACTTAATGGACATTAACAAATGACCAGATGAGTTTAGGTACAATATGCAATAACTTAATTGACATGCATTACCCACATTCAGCAGATGTGTTAATTAGTACAAATAGTTTGGTCATAGGTTCTTAAGACGTCTATCATTCAAAGGTTACCAGCATGTAAATGAGTACAAAAGTTTCAAAACCTTTTACTATTTCTCATCATCTCAATACATAGTTCAATTACTATCTCATAATGGTTGTATCTCATTAAGCCAGCTTCAGTTCATAATAAATTTTAATTTTTTTGATGAATCATATCATTATAATGTTTATGTGATAACATACCTGTAACCCAACACTTGTATTTCCAAAATCACAGAAAATACAAGAAAAAATACACAAAAATACACTAAAAATACACATATTTAGGGCTTTGTATGTATTTTCATATCCATCAAATCATCAAATATGTAAAATAAATACACCACAAGATAGAGGGGGATCATACGAACCTAACACCGCCATCCACGCGCCAATCCGATGCTCCATGCACCCGCATGTGCCGCCTAAGTGCACATCGTGTGGAGCCCACATGTGGGCGTAAAAGCCGGTCAAAAGACCGGTCCAACCATCTGGTCCAGCCACCTAGTCCAACCGGTTGACCAGGTAGAGTTGGGTCAACGGTTCGGGTTGGGTCGGGTCCAGTTCGCTGACGTCATCGTGACATCAGCACCGCGCATGCAGCCACGCCCTACGCGTGAGGACACGTGACCGCGCGTGGGGCGCGTGTCTGACCCCCTAGCAGCACGTGGCTGCGCGTGGGGGTGCGTGGGGCCACCGTCAGCAACACGCTGCCCATGGTTCTGCTCGTCTCGTTGAGCCCAGTCTGAATTTGTGATTTAATTTAATTTTTATTCAATAAAAAATCACGAAAATCACAAATTAGGAGAAAAATCTTATGCGTTCGAGTTCTAGGGTTATGGTTGCCCAGATACCACATATTAGATGCAAATTGCGCAATCTCAAGATCTCCATAACTAGAGCAAGAACATGCATAATTGAGTAGAAAGATTAATGCATCTGTTTTAGGATCCATCGTTATTTAAAGAGAAAGCATAAAATGGATTATCCACGCATCAAGGGGATTACCCACACATCAAGTTATTCTCCTCTATTGCCCTCCGTATCACTGGCTCAATGAGGCGGCCCCTTCACCTTTAGCATTAGGTTAACGCTCCTTATGTGAGGATACATGTGAGAATTAGGGTTAGAAGAGAGACTTGAGCACTATTTATAGAGTTTCCAGTTAGGCCCCCTCATTACGGGCCAGGCTCAACTCGGCCCACACTAGCCAGCCCCATACTTAGACTAATTAAGAAACCTTCTATCTCACTTTAGACCAACCCTATTTTACAGTAACCGTAAAAATAATAAATTACAATATCAATTAATGTAGTCCACATTAGGAAAACTCTTACAGTGTGTGCCCTTTCAATCATTGGCCTTATCTCGTTCCACTTCTTTAGCTTTTCCAAAATGTGCCACGCTTCCTTTTTCTCTTTTGGAACCGTTGTAATTGCCAATCTTGTTCAAATTGCGTTCGATGTGAGAACATGATGTCGAACTATGGAGTGGTGTTTTACAAAGAATTGAAGAGCGGATGATGGTGATGCCAGCTTAAATCTAGAGACGATCTAGTTGCAAGTAAAGAACTCCAAGCTAATATTAGTTGAATGAAGGGACTTCTATTTATAGGCGCCATAGGTTCCTATCAACATCAGGACAAGCCTGGTGCCTCGGGATATTTATTTTCCATAATTTAACCAACTATCATCTAGACCAACCGGAGGTGTCAGATACTCCCGTGTTGCCATGTTGTTACCCTTTTTGGTACGCCGCAGTTTAAAGTGTCCCTAAAAATAAAGAAGTCGATTCACTTCTGAATTTTCTTATTCTGTAGATTCGTGACCCGAAGCATTTTGTTTTGTTGGAGGAAACTTCCTTGAGTGTTTTGAAGTTGACAAAACGTTTCCATCAATCTAGTCTAAAGACTTGTAGACTCTTCTATCAAAGCCCGAAGACCTCCGGACTGCCGACTCAAGACTCAAAGTCTATCCTCATTGACAGTTTCTAGTCCGTCGAAGAAAGCTTATCCAGAACCGGATGTTTCGTTAAGGATTTGACTTTATCGATTGGAGAAGATCTCTTGGCTGGATATAGCATGTCGGAATCCATTATTCAAATCTAGATTGATTCGGGGATTTTGGAATATATAAGGAAGACGTTCCAGTTGTTCGAGTGTGTGCGCGATAGAAGAATTCCAAAGTCTGAAGCTCCTTGTTCTTAGTCAATTTAACTGTTGACTGAAATCTTGTATACAAAAGAGAGTTCATATCTTTGAGAGACCTTGAGGAAGTGTAGTAGAGTTTCTACACTGTGGAATCAAGGTAGAGCCTTTTTGTAACAACTCTTTTGTTCATAGTAAAATCTAGCCAGTGGGCTGTCAGTGCGGAAGAGTGGACATAAGCTTGGATTAAGCCGAACCACTATAATCTCTATGTTCATATTCTCTTCCCTACGCTCTTTTACATTGATCGTAATTTGTTTTGTTTATAAAAGTCGAATTTCCTTTTTATTGTTAATTAGTGTTGCTCACTTATCATGAAAAATTATTTGTATACTTATTCACCTCCCTCTAGGTGCTTATACTAGCTTTCACAATTGGTATTAGAGTTTGTGTACTCACTTAAGTTGAAGTGTTTTACTTCAGAGTTAAAGATCTATGGCTAGTATGTTGGCTCCAGGACTGGTTGAAGGACAAAGCAATACCAAACCGCCTTATTTTGATGGAAAGGAATACAACATATGGAAAAACAAGATGAAGGCATTCCTAAGATCAAAGGATCCTCTGGAATGGGACGTGGTAGACAAATGAATCATTCCTAAAACTACACCTGTCTCAGAGAGAGGAAAAGAAGCTGTTGAGTCTAGTGAAATGACTTAAGAAGAGATATTATGCATTATCACCTACTGAATATAATAGAACATCTTCTTGTGTTATAGCTAAAGAAGTCTGGGATAGATTACACATCACCTATGAAGGAATTGATCAAGTGAAAGAAACAAGAATCAACATTTTGCTCAGTCAATACGAAGCATTCAAAATGAAATCAGGAGAATCTATCACTAACATGTTTAGTCGTTTTACAAAAATCGTGAATGGTCTTGAAAATCAAGGTCAACCAATTTCTGATTCTATGAAAGTAAACAAGCTACTACGTTGACTCTCCAAGGATTGGAATCACATAAAGACCTCAATAAGAGAGACACAAAGAATTATGTCACTTTCTGTTGATGAATTGGTTGGAACTCTTTAGTCTTATGAAGTGGAGCGAATCAATGAAGATGAAGATCCTAAAGGTAAGAAATCCATTGCATTAAAATCCAATGATGATTATGATGTTACAGATTCTGAAGACGATATGGATGATGAGGAGCTTGCTCTCATGATAAGAAGATTCATAAAGCTAAACAAAAAAGGAAGAAGATTCAATCCAAAGAAACAAAGTTTTCAAAAGCAACAGACTAAGTCTGTTGAGGATGATGAATCCAATAGAGATGTAGTCTCGCTTCGAATGTAAGAAAAAGGACACATCGACCCAACTGTCCTCTTCGTGAGAAAACAAAAAGGAAAAGCTGAGAAATATCGAAGGGCACTCAAAGCAGAAACCCGGAGTGATACAAATGTGAAGAAAGTGATGATGATTATGCCAATATATGTCTAATGGCACAATCGGATTCAAATTCAAACTCCGAGACAGACTCAGATTCAGACAGTGAATTTGAGGTAAGTAATTTGAAAATCCCTACTAAAGTCTCTAGATACATTGATGAACTATGTCTTAGTCTTAAGACCTCTCTTAAAAGGATTTCTGAACTTAAAAGAGAAAATTATGCTCTAAAGCAACAGGAAAATGTTTGGAAAGAAAAAGTCAAAAGCCTAGATAAAAGTGTTACTATTTTGAAAGAAAATGCAGACAATCTTTATAAAAAAAATGCATTCTTGAAAAATGACATCTCAGATATTTCTAAAAGATTTTCTATAGGATCTAAGAAACTTGAGAAAATTCTTTCAGCACAAAGACCTTATTTCAATAAATCTGGTTTGAGAATGACTGCAGAAACCATTCCTTTAATTGATTTTCCTAAAGTAAAGGAAAGAATTAAGCGAAGACCTACAAGAGATGCTTACCAAAATCATTTCCAAAAAGTTTTTGTAAAACCGAGGTCGCAATGCTCTCGTCTAAGTGCAATAGTTTAGATCATTTTCAGAAAGAATGTCCTATGGCTTGGAAACCAGTTAAGAAAGTATGGGCTAAGACCGCATATCATACTAACACCAATGGACCAAAGAAAATATGGGTACCAAAGAAAGCTTGAGTCTCTTTTTAAATGCAGGTCACTATCAAGAAAAAGGTAAAATGGTATTTGGATAGTGGATGCTCAAGGAATATGACAGAGATTCAAATTGCTTCATAAAGCTCGTTCAAGTTAATGGTGGAAAAGTTTCATTCGAAGGAAATAGCAAATGAAGAATTGTGGGTTTCGAACTGTAAAGATTGGAAGCCTCACAATTAGTAATGTTTCCTTAGTGGAAGGACTCAACTACGCTTGCTAAGTATCGGCCACCGTGCGACACCGGGTTCAAAATCAATTTTCAAGAAGGAATATGTTCATGAACCAAGAAAGACTTCTCTCGATCTTTCACGGGTTGAAGACATGGAAATATCTACCTCTTGGATGTCAAACTAGATGAAACCCAATGTCTAATCTCAATTCAAGAAGAAGCAAATTTATGACACAGTAAACTTGGGCACATCAACATGAAGCAAATAGCCAAAATTTCAACAAAGAAGCTTGTTCGTGGTTTACCCAATTTGTCATACCAAAAATCTGATCTATGCACACCATGCTTGTTGGGAAAACAGGTAAGAAACTCATTTAAACTAACAAATCAAGTTTCCACTAATCGTGTACTGCAGCTTCTGCATATGGATCTCTTTGGACCAACCAGAACTCAGAGCATTGGAGGTAAGAAATACTGTTTGGTGATTGTAGATGATTATTCAAGATTCACTTGGGTATATTTCCTAGTAAGTAAATCTGAAACCTTTTCTTACTTTAAAAAGTTTGCTAAAAAGGTCCAAAATGAGAAAGGATATGTTATTTCAAGTATACGAACAGACCATGGAGGTGAATTTGAAAATCAAGATTTTACAAAGTTCTGTGACGAATCTGGTTTTTAGCATGTGTTCTCTTCTCCATATACTCCAGAGCAGAATGGAGTTGTGGAAAGGAAAATAGATCTTTGCCAGAAATGGCTAGAACTCTTTTAATTGAAAGTAACATCTCTTCGTGTTTTTGGGCTGAAGCAGTTTCTACATCATGTTATATCATTAACAAAGTTTTTCTAAGGCCTATTTGGAAGAAAACTCCCTATGAGTTATTCAAAGGAAAGAAGCCTATTGTTTCATATTTTCACGTGTTTGGTTGTAAATGTTTTATATTGAAAAATGCTAATGATCGAGTTGGTAAGTTTGAAGAAAAATCAGATGAAGGTATTTTCCTTGGATATTCAACCACTAGCAAAGCTTATAGAGTATACAACAAAAAGACTCAATCTGTGGAGGAATCAATGAATGTCAAATTTCAAGACTTTATGCAAAATGAATCGACTCAGACTCATCTTGAAGAATCTGAACTTGCTCCGAGACTCTACAAAGTCTAAATCTCCAGAAGCAGCTCAAACTTTAGAAGACCAGCAACAAATGATTTTTGAAGATTCAAATGAAGAAAAAGATCAACAATCTGACAAATTAACCAGCAACTGGAAGCATAAGTCCAGTCATCCCAAAGATCTCATTATTGGTAATATTAATGAAGGAATTCGCACAAGATCCAAAAGGCGTGAAGAGTCTAGTGCTGTGGCTCTTATTTCTAAAATAGAACCCAAGAGCATAGAAGAAGCTTTAACTGATGAAAGCTGGATTGAAGCTATGCAAGAAGAACTCAGGCAATTCAGTATTAATGATGTCTGAGATTAACTCATAAACCGAAAGGTAAATCTATTATTGGAGCTAAATGGGTTTTCAAGAACAAGATGAACGAGAAAGGAAAGGTAGTAAGAAACAAAGCAAGACTCGTGGCCAAGGGATATACGCAAGAAGAAGGGATAGACTATGATGAGACTTACGCGCCAGGAGCGAGGTTAGAAGCAATTAGATTATTACTTGCTTTTGATTGTTATAAGAATTTCAGGTTATTCCAAATGGACATCAAAAGTGCTTTCCTAAATGGATTTATCCAAGAAGAAGTCTATGTGGAACAATCACCCGGTTTTGAAGACCCAAGGAAACCAGACTCTGTATTCAGACTGAAAAATGCTCTATATGGTTTAAAGCAAGCACCTCGAGCTTGGTACGACAGACTAAGTAAGTTTTTAATTCAAAATGGTTTTGTCAAATGTAAAGTAGATACTACGTTGTTTATCAAAAGAGAAAGCAAAAGTTTTCTACTTGTTCAAATATATGTTGATGATATTATTTTTTAATCTTCTAATGAAAGTCTGTGCAAGAAATTCTCTAAGTCTATGCAGGATGAATTTGAAATGAGCATGATGGGTGAACTAACCTTCTTTCTCGGGCTTCAAGTGAAACAACTGAAGGAATGAACTTTTATTCATCAAGAAAATATGCCAATGATCTTGTCAAAAAGTTTGGACTGGAAAATTGCAAAAAGACTGATATACCAATGTCAAGTTCCTTGAAGCTGGACAAAGATGAAGGATGAAAGAAAGTTGACCAGAAGCTATACAAGAGTATCATTGATTCACTTCTTTATCTTACTGCTTCTAGACTTGACGTTTTGTTTATTGTTTGCATTTGTGCCAGATTTCAATCAGACCCAAAAGAATCTCATCTAAGTGCTGCAAAGCGTATTATCAAATACATTGCCTCAACTTCAAACTCTGGTTTCTAGTATCCTAAAAGAGGAGACTTTACTCTTTCTGGATACTCAGACGCAGATCTAGCCGGATGCAGAGTTGATAGAAAGAGCACCTCAGGCACCTGTCAACTACTTGGAAGCAGAATAGTGTCTTGGTTTTCAAGGAAGCAAAGTACAGTAGCTCTTTCTATGGTAGAAGCAGAGTATGTAGCTCTTGGAAGTTGTTGTTCACAAATTATGTGGATAAAACAACAGTTAAGAGACTTTGGAATCGAAGATTCATGCACTGAAATCAAATGTGACAACACCAGCGCAATCAATCTCACCAAGAATCCGATTCTTCACTCAAGAGCAAAACATGTAGAGATTCGACATCACTTCATTAGAGATCATGTTCAAAATGGAGAAGTTTCGATTCAGTTTATTGACTCAAAGAATAAACTGGCGGATATATTTACAAAGCCTTTGGAGAAAAATCAATTTGAAGTTATTCGTTCCAGACTCAATATCTTAAAGTCTGAGGAAGTTCGGACCTAGGACTGAAAGTCTAAAGACACTCAAACTCAGACGATCAAGATTTTTGACTGTAAGTTATATTTATTATCTCTCAGATCAAATCTCGAAAAGGTACGATCATCTATCCGTAATTGATTGTTGCTATTTTCAATTTCCGTGATTATTGCAATCATTTCTTTTCGAAAAAGAAGTTAACTCTAAAATGACAGTTATCTATTTTCTTTTTAAAAAAAGGCAATTATTTTTAAAAGGCATCTTTATATTTCTTTTTTTACGACGTTCCGTATGCCTCTCTTCGACTGTCTTATATACTGTCTGTTCCTCTTCGTTTTACCCACAAAAACCCTAAGAGAGCACCGAACTTCCAATTCTGTCTTCTTCTCTTGTTTAATCCTCGAAAAAATTTTCATCTTTCTTGGGAAACAAGCTTGGAATCTCTCAAAGACGTAAAAGATGTCGTCTCAAAAGAAGTCTTCGAGGATCGCGAATAGGGGACCATAGGAAATGCATGAGGGGCCTATGCACTTTGATCTCACCGAGGAAGAAGAATATCCTAGATAGCGGCAGAGCCCACAACATTCTTAGCAGTGTCCATCTTCTCCTCCTAGACCTCAGGATGTTGCACATCAAGAAGAGGAAGAAATCATCGAAGACGCAGAACCCGTGAGAACTCTTAAGCCTGGCTTTACTTATAAGCTTTACCGTGCTCTGAAGAGGGGTGGTGCTCCTTTGAATTTTGTTGATGAATTTTCGAAAGATAAAGGGTATCGAAATGAAACATATTTCTTACGTACCATGGAACGTTTGGGAATTGCTCTGCGAGGTCGGCGGAAGAAACTTTTGCTAATATCCCGGTTGATCCACGGGTTGGAGGATTTAATCAACCGGATGGGAACGATGATGACAAGTTGTACAGTCAGTTTAAATTGAGGATGGGTGTTGCAGCGAAAATCTGAAGCAAAAGGACGGATTTATTTCGATCGGAGGAACACAAGCAACTATACTCTAAGTTGCTGAAGCATGGCGTGATAAACCCTAGAAGTGTGGATTTTGATTTCCTTGACTCTGTGAATGCCAATCTGCAGGAAAAATTTAGTCTTCTTCAACTCGAACAATTTTGTTCTGAATCTACCGAAGCTTATGCTGAACTTGCTGCTTATTTCTATTTGAATCTCAGTTTTTGGATGCGAATAAATTCTCTTTTAGTGTCCGAGATCAGACTATGTGGTGGACATGAATATGTTGGCTGATGTGATTGGGGTTGAGAGAGGCAGATATCAACCTATCAATGTGTCTATTGCTCGTGCAATGTTGGAACTTGTTCAGGATAGAAGGACAGAAGGAAAGGTTTCCTATTTGAGGATGAATGCGACCAACATTTTGCTGCAAAAATTTGTGATCAACGCCTTAGACCAAAATCAACTTCAAAAACCGACGTTTCAAACTCGGATGCGAAGTTGATGTATGCCATCAATGCTAGTAAAAAATTCTCTCTTCCACACACTATTATGTTCCACATGTACAAGGCAGTGGTGAAGGACAATGGTCAACTTCCTTATCCAGCTCTTGTGACCAAGTTGTTTGAGACATTTGAACGTTCAGCCTCCCGGATTCTCTTCCGTGTTCGATCGTGCGATCAAATGGTGGTAGACTGAAAATGGTTTCTAAAATGCATCCAAGGAGCTCAACAAGGCGTTGGAGAAATTCAAGGAGAAAACTCCTGTCAAGACTCATCAAATCTCTTCAACTGCAAAAAGAAAAGGGAATGAGCCCATGGTTGCTCCATCCAAGAATAGAAGAGCTCTCATCATTGAAGATGAAGAGGATGAGGGTGATATCACTATTTCTGCAATAGCATTGAAGAACCCGAGTCGTCGTGCCTTAATCAACGGAGAGACAAGAAAAAGACATGGATGAGACGTAACAAAATACTTTGGAGAGAGAGAAGATTTGGAAGCAGAGGAGGAAAGAATTGAAGAAGTAGAAGAAGAAGAAGAAGAAGAAGAAGAAGAGGAAATCAAGCGAAAGCAAAGCATGAGGAACACTCTTCTCCACTTGAAGGCATGGAAATAGGGGAGATCCCGAGAAAAGAGGAACGTCCTCATTTCTTGTCACTAGTGAAGGAGTAAGCCGCTCTCCAAAGAGATCCAGAGGACATCTATGCCTCTCAATTTCCGAGGAGGGTCATGATGTTTCATCTCACAATCTGCGTGATCATGCTGATGTACCATCATCTGCCTATACACCGTCTAATCGTGCAGAAGCAAGTACTCAGACAGACAATTCAGCAGATTTTCGCAGAATTCTTGATGTTCTCTTAGAGATGTGGGGTCAAATATATGCTCTGGGATACGAAGTACAGAACTTGCAAAATGTAGGTCAAGCTTCTTTAGTTTCCTTGCATGATCAAATCCAAGCCCTTGCTCTTCAAGTTCAAGCAAATGCTAAGGGTGAAGATGTGGCTCAACTAAAGGACGACTTGAAAAAGCTGGAAGGCATTGTCCAGTCAATGGGAGATTTCCAGCTTGTTCGTGTTCCCAAGCCATCTTAATTCCATTCTCTTTTCATCTCTACCTTTTTAATGATGACAAAAAGGGGGAGAGATGTGATGCGGATTTGATTTTAACTTTGAACCGTTTGACTTTTTGTGATGTTTTGACTTAACTTGACTTTTGTGTTTGGCTGTTTGGATTTGGACTGGATTTGGCTTTGATTTGTTTGAACATTTATTTATCTTAAGTACTATTGATATCTCATGGCTTTGTTCATCTACAAGACTAACCTACTTTCGTGGATGCAGATTCTAGGGTTACTACTAAGCCATTTATCTTTGTGAGATATCCATATTTGCTTGAGTAATGTTTTGTAGGTTAAAGTTATCCAAATCTGCGCAGGAAAGTTTTGTCACAATAAAAAATGGGAGATTGTTGGAGAAAACTTCATTAAGTGTTTTGAAGCCGACAAAACGTTTCCATCAATCTAGTCCGAAAACTTGCAGACTCTTCTATCAAAGTCTCGAAGACCTCCGGACTGCGCCGGACTCAAGACTTAAAGTCTATCCTCATTAATGTTTCTAGTCCATCAAGAAAGCTTATTCGAACTGGATGTTTCGTTAAGGATTTGATTTTATCGACTGGAGAAGATCTCTTGGCTGGATATAACATGTCGGAATCCATTATTCAAATCTAGATTGATTCGGGGATTTTGGATCCGTTGATTGGCGAATTATACTTGGAAAGTTCTACTTATGGAAACCGAGATCCTGATTGTATGGGCGAGCAGAATTGATGGGCTATCGTCATGTTCCTTAAATAGCTCGAATGATCTTCTTAATTGATTCTGTCCAACGGGTAGATTGGAAGAAGTCCTTTGGTAAGTGCCAACGGATATGATAGCATAAAGGAGTATATAAGGAAGACGTTCCAGTTGTTCGAGTGTATGCGCGATAGAAGAATTCCAAAGTCTAAAGCTCCTTGTTCTTAGTCAATTAAATTGTTGAGCGAAATCTTGCATACAAAGAGAGTTCATATCCTTAAGAGACCTTGAGGAAGTGTAGTAGAGTTTCTACACTATGGAATCAAGGCGAGCCTTTCGTAACAACTTTTGTTCATAGTGAAATCCAGCGGTGGGCTATCTGCGGAAGAGTGGACGTAGGCTTGGATTAGCCGAACCACTATAATCTCTATGTTCATATTCTCTTCCCTACGCTCTTTACCTTGATCGTAATTCGTTTTGTTTACAAAAGTCGAAATTCCTTCCATTTGGCAAAATAGATGTAAGACGTTGGTGGTTTCCCTCATGCACCGCAACCTTCGTTGATTCTGCTCCGGAGCTCGCATCTTTGTTAGGAAGTTTTCCAGATTCTAATTCTGAAATTGTCATGGTGCCCACCCAAAAACCAACACCCAAAGAGGATGTGGATGAGATGAGTTCTTCATATAATCAAGGTCATAACCCACTCTGATACGATGTAGAAAATCAAACAATCACACAAAGATACGAAGGTTAAGAGGTTTGGTAATGTGCCTACGTCTTCAAACAAAAGTTCTCATTCTCTTTTATTATTTTGTTGTGTGGAGCATTTGCCACTGTTCAACTATATGTACAAGAAAGGTTGCTACAGCAAAGGAAACAAGTAACCAGAATATAACCCGAAAAGGGAAGACATCCCGAAATTATAGGAATACAATATTAACAAATCTCCTTTCCTAAGATAGGAGAAAAAATCATGCCAACATATCGGCACTCTCTCTATAGTTGCTCGTTGTCCATTTCTTGGCAAAAGAGAGAAATAAAAAGAACAAAGCAATTGAACCAAGCACGAATCTATCTGATGAAGAAGGATTATAATTCTGAACCAGAACAGTAGAGGTGAAAACAATCTACTTTTGTTCTAGCAAGTTATATTCCCACTACATTCATCATCATAGCAAAAATTCATTCTGCATATTTTCAGTGTAGAAGTCCCAAAACCTTATTCTCAAGTTTTTCCACAAGACAGGACGAACGATACTATACCGCGAAGAAATTGATATTAGAGAGAGAAAATTCGATGCATTGGAAGCTGGGAAGCTGCACCTTTGTATCGTTGAAGGCACCATTTGGTAAAACTGTCGATATTCTGGTTCAATGTGGCATTTTGGGGATTGAGACTTTGTGCTTGTGTTGGCAATCCGGCAACAGTAATACCACTATTTCATGGAGAGAGAGAGAGAGAATTAAACATCCCATTGGGCAGCCCTCATCTAAGTCCGGCGACCTCTACCATGACTAGTGGAGGGAAAAAGAAAAGAAAAGAAAAGAAAATTTAAAAAATTAAAACATGAAAATGCCCTTCGACTAGGAAGACTAAGCCTTTTAAAAAAATCAATTTAGCCACTTTAGGCTTTTATTTGAAACAAGTTTCACTTCAAAATTTGGCTGTTTGTGGCTCTTATTTGAAATAATATCCACTTATGACCCTTATTTGAGAAAACAATAGCACTTCAAGCCCTTATTTAAAATTTCTGATCTCACGATGTACATGGAGTAGTTCAACTAACTAAATCAAGCTCACAATCACTATCCAAAAGTAACTTTTACCGATGATAAACAATCAAGAGGAGTAGGTTCTTGCAGGTCACTACCAAAAGCGATAATCTATTATTAGTACAAAGGCAAAAGGGCGATAATTGAGCACTTGAATTTTATTAGGGTTCGATTTAAAAGATGCAGCTTCAACTTGGACACGACAGATTTAAGAGTTGGAAGTATCAGAATGACTTATAAGGACATCCAAGGTGCAAAACAATCAATATTGGATGCTAATTATACACAGAAAAGATATATTTTGTAAGCTACAATTGTTGTATAAGAACCGATGATTGATACAGTAGGAAGATTTAATTGACATGCGTGCGTCCCTCATGTCAAGATGAGGTTATTTAATTCTTAAGTCAGCCTGGCCTGGCCCGGCCCATTTGAGCCAGTGGTGGCCCGTTGCGAAATCACACGCGCCTTTTATGACGGTCCAGCCCAGAGGATAAGTTGAGCCCAACATGTGGCCCAATCGGCTCGGACTGGCCTGGCTCGGCCCGCCCATCAATCAAATCTCTCCCTCTCCCGCCTATTCCTCTTTTGCAATTTGTTTTCGGTCCGGCGCTTCTGGCAGCCGGTGCTGCTGCATCATCGCTTCAGCTTTGGAGACCGACAGCGGAGGATCGCGCATGTGCTTCCGTTTCAATTCCAGTTCGACAAACCGCCGGCCCTCGGGTTTGGCTTTGACGTCGGCATCATGAGGTTTTAGCTCGATTTCTTCCGATTGGCAAGTGAAGATGGTGGAGTGGAATCTGGAGAAGGATTTGCTGGCCATGGTCACGGAGGACCTCAAAGGTGGTCCTGCTTCGTCACTTCAATTGGCAGAGGCTGTGGACAACCTAGCTCTTTGAGGCATTGACCTTATCTCGTTCTCCTTCTCTAGCTTTTCCTAATTGTGCTACGCTTCCTTTTTCGCCATGGGAACCTACTGTAATTGCCAATCTAGCTCAAATCGGGTCCGATGGAGAATTGGTGAATGTTAGAGGCTAAGTGCTTGAAAGTCTACTAGAAAGGAAGAGTTTTGGAGTTGGGGGTTTGGAACTCCCAACCTCTTGTGGATGTCAAGCGTTCTGACCATTTGGTCCGGCGTCTTCTTGCTTCAATCTGCGGCGAATGATTCATTTATTGGCCGTATTGGCTTGATCTACCAGAAGATCGAACGATGCTATTGACAACTCGAATACTGCCTTTATAAGCGGGCTTCTTTGGTTCCGAACATGTGTAATCTAATATTTGTGTAATCGGTTTGTTTTGTGTTCTTCCTATTTATATACATGCCATTTCATGCTTGCAAATATTTAAAGGATGTTTTACTCATAACTGCAAAAGTTCCAATATTCTTGACAGTTGGAGCCTTGCACTTTTAAGTATGTTAAGGATTGTGCATTTGATGGCCCTAGCGCCATTTTGGCTTCTATTTTGTGAGATCAGTTTTGCTTGCTCATCTTATTTTCACTTCTGAAACACTAGCCCGGTGAAACTATGCATCTAGGACTCTTATCTTACACCTAGAGAAGGAGAATGAGAAGATTCGCAGCAGTTCCCATGATGCAATTCCTCCCTTGTTAGTTAGTGGTAAGAGTCGTGCTAAGGAAACATTGCTATGCCATCAATAGTATAGTCCTGATTTTTTTTTTTCCGTGAGCTTCTTACCATGTCCATTTGCATTTTTGGAAGTCATGAAACTTATCGTTGCTCATACTGATTCTGTTCTTTATCAATGTCTGATAATCTTGCCAGTGTTGCTAACAAATTTATCTCGTTGGCTGGCTGGTGGAACTGAATTAATCCTGTCCATGCTCCTTACTACATTTCCACTTAACCTACTCTTAGGTTGAAATATGACTGGCATAGGCACTTTGTGCCTCTTTAATGGACCGCTTCAAGTTTGTTCCTACGGTTTGAAGAAGTGCAAATCTATGCTTTATAGAAGAACATTTTTATCAGTTGAAGAAGGAAAACACTGAAGTATTCGGTTTTCCCCTAATTTCAAACAAATCAAGAGACCTAGGTGTGAAAAATATGAATCTTCAGTGGTCAAACAAATATAAAAAGAATAATATCTTCTTATGGTGGGAACGATGTAATCTGACTTACTGACTGAGAACTGGTGTGTACATGTTCATAATGATAGGTTCTACATGGTATCTAGTATTAACAAGAAATTGTAAAATATTCATAGTTTGCACGTATACCACAGCCTCTATAGTATCAAGAGGATTGCTTCCCTCCTCAGTTTTAGCACAAGGCAAGTTTCATACTTTACTTATATCATAATAAAGGAAGGAGTGAAATCAAGATGATGTTTTTTTGGCAATGGCATGCTGCAAGAAAGTGGGCCCTGGCCAACATACTGGATGAGGATGAAGGTGAAATCTCTGATTCAGAATGACGGTCTGTTCGGTTATGCTTGTGTTGCCTGTGGGTGGACATCTAATACTTAAAGCTGCGGGCGTTGGTGTGAGATGCGATGCATGTGGGATTTCTGACTAAAGCTTTTTCGGCTCCACACTTCTTGGGTAGTCTTAATTTATACATGCCATGTGCCTTTTCTGCTAGGTGGCCATTTGTCTAATAGAAAATTGGAGTGGAAGATAACTATGTATCTATTGAGTTAGAGAATCGACTGAAAGACGCTGACCCATGGCTTCTATCTGGTGGTAACTGTCTTCTGGTATTGCTGCAAGCTCTGAGACCTACTCG